>NC_064414.1:51192500-51442500 GCF_023375975.1 Astyanax mexicanus
GGTGAGCAAATGAGTGAAGTAACACCTAAATCAAGCAAAAAAGTCACTGCTTTTGGACACAAGAATCAGAATATCTTGATTGCTGCTTGATTGTGCTTATGATAAGATAATTATCCCTAAAATAAGCAAACTTACACAATGCTTAGTAAGACATAAAGTCTTATCAGAGAAGAAAATAAGATTTATTGCCTTAAAATTAGAAAATTTCACTTGCTAAGATTTAGTTTTTTGCAGTGTGTATGTTTTTTTTTTTTTGGATCACATGGACCATTTTTTGTCCAGACGGGAATGGCAAATAACCAAACTCAATTATTATTTTTATATAGTATTATATAAGTTCTTTTTTTTAAGATCTGTCAAATAACTTTTAAGTAAAACTTAAAAGTAATAATTGACATAAATAAATGTTTTTGCACAGACAGACTTGTAACTCATTTAACTCATTCTTAATTCATATTATTGGCAGCTCATAAATTCTAGTTGAAATTGCAAAGCTTAGTTTAATATGTTATGATAAATGTAAAAAGTAAAAAAAAATGTGAGCTGTTAATCTACTTTTAAACAATTTTAAAAATGGCTTTTTTACAATTTTAAGTGGTTAAATTACTTTTTGCCCTTCATTGTGTTTGTAGGTTTGTGGAACCGACAACCAGACATATGATACATCCTGCCAGTTGTTTGCCACCAAGTGCGGCCTTGAAGGCACAAAGAAAGGCCACAGGCTGCACCTGGACTATACCGGCTCCTGTAAATGTAGGTTAAACCTGTGGCACAGTTTCCTTTCTACTCTAAAAATCTACCAGCTTGTTGAAAAGCACGAAAAAATACACTATACTGTCAAAAGTATTCACTCACACATCCAAATCACTACAGAGTTCATCACTACACACCTCCAAACTTCATGTAGCTTCAGAGTTCATCACTACACACCTCCAAACTACATGTAGCTTCAGAGTTCATCACTCACTACACACCTCCAAACTTCATGTAGCTTCAGAGTTCATCACTCACTACACACCTCCAAACTTCATGTAGCTTCAGAGTTCATCACTACACACCTCCAAACTACATGTAGCTTCAGAGTTCATCACTACACACCTCCAAACTTCATGTAGCTTCAGAGTTCATCACTACACACCTCCAAACTTTATGTAGCTTCAGATTAGTTCATCACTACACACCTCCAAACTTTATGTAGCTTCAGATTAGTTCATCACTACACACCTCCAAACTTCATGTAGCTTTAGAGTTCATCACTACACACCTCCAAACTTCATGTAGCTTCAGAGTTCATCACTACACACCTCCAAACTTCATGTAGCTTCAGAGTTCATCACTACACACCTCCAAACTTCATGCAGCTTCAGAGTTCATCACTACACACCTCCAAACTACATGTAGCTTCAGAGTTCATCACTCACTACACACCTCCAAACTTCATGTAGCTTCAGAGTTCATCACTACACACCTCCAAACTACATGTAGCTTCAGAGTTAATCACTACACACCTCCAAACTTCATGTAGCTTCAGAGTTCATCACTACACACCTCCAAACTTCATGTAGCTTCAGATTAGTTCATCACTACACACCTCCAAACTTCATGTAGCTTTAGAGTTCATCACTACACACCTCCAAACTACATGTAGCTTCAGAGTTCATCACTCACTACACACCTCCAAACTTCATGTAGCTTCAGAGTTCATCACTACACACCTCCAAACTACATGTAGCTTCAGAGTTAATCACTACACACCTCCAAACTTCATGTAGCTTCAGAGTTCATCACTACACACCTCCAAACTTCATGTAGCTTCAGATTAGTTCATCACTACACACCTCCAAACTTCATGTAGCTTTAGAGTTCATCACTACACACCTCCAAACTTCATGTAGCCCCAGAGTTCATCACTACACACCTCCAAACTTCATGTAGCCCCAGAGTTCATCACTACACACCTCCAAACTTCATGTAGCTTCAGAGTTCATCATCACTACACACCTCCATCCAAACTTCATGTAGCTTCAGAGTTCATCACTACACACCTCCAAACTTTATGTAGCTTCAGAGTTCATCATCACTACACACCTCCATCCAAACTTCATGTAGCTTCAGAGTTCATCACTACACACCTCCATCCAAACTTCATGTAGCTTCAGAGTTCATCACTACACACCTCCAAACTTTATGTAGCTTCAGAGTTCATCATCACTACACACCTCCAAACTTTATGTAGCTTCAGAGTTCATCATCACTACACACCTCCTTCCAAACGTCCTGTAGCTTCAGAGTTCATCACTACACACCTCCAAACTTTATGTAGCTTCAGAGTTCATCATCACTACACACCTCCTTCCAAACGTCCTGTAGCTTCAGAGTTCATCACTACACACCTCCTTCCAAACGTCCTGTAGCTTCAGAGTTCATCACTACACACCTCCACCCAAACTTCATGTAGCTTCAGAGTTCATCACTACACACCTCCATCCAAACTTCATGTAGCTTCAGAGTTCATCACTACACACCTCCAAACTTTATGTAGCTTCAGAGTTCATCATCACTACACACCTCCAAACTTTATGTAGCTTCAGAGTTCATCATCATTACACACCTCCTTCCAAACGTCCTGTAGCTTCAGAGTTCATCACTACACACCTCCAAACTTCATGTAACCCCAGAGTTCATCACTACACACCTCCAAACTTCATGTAGCCCCAGAGTTCATCACTACACACCTCCAAACTTTATGTAGCTTCAGAGTTCATCACTACACACCTCCAAACTTCATGTAGCTTCAGAGTTCATCATCACTACACACCTCCATCCAAACTTCATGTAGCTTCAGAGTTCATCACTACACACCTCCATCCAAACGTCCTGTAGCTTCAGAGTTCATCACTACACACCTCCATCCAAACTTCATGTAGCTTCAGAGTTCATCACTACACACCTCCATCCAAACTTCATGTAGCTTCAGAGTTCATCATCACTACACACCTCCAAACTTTATGTAGCTTCAGAGTTCATCATCACTACACACCTCCAAACTTTATGTAGCTTCAGAGTTCATCATCACTACACACCTCCTTCCAAACGTCCTGTAGCTTCAGAGTTCATCACTACACACCTCCAAAATTTATGTAGCTTCAGAGTTCATCACTACACACCCCCAAACTTCATGTAGCTTCAGAGTTCATCATCACTACACACCTCCATCCAAACTTCATGTAGCTTCAGAGTTCATCACTACACACCTCCATCCAAACTTCATGTAGCTTCAGAGTTCATCATCACTACACGCCTCCTTCCAAACGTCCTGTAGCTTCAGAGTTCATCACTACACACCTCCAAAATGTATGTAGCTTTAGAGTTCATCACTACACACCTCCAAACTTTATGTAGCTTCAGAGTTCATCATCACTACACACCTCCAAACTTTATGTAGCTTCAGAGTTCATCATCACTACACACCTCCATCCAAACTTCATGTAGCTTCAGAGTTCATCACTACACACCTCCATCCAAACGTCCTGTAGCTTCAGAGTTCATCATCACTACACACCTCCATCCAAACTTCATGTAGCTTCAGAGTTCATCACTACACACCTCCAAACTTCATGTAGCTTTAGAGTTCATCACTACACACCTCCATCCAAACTTCATGTAGCTTCAGAGTTCATCACTACACACCTCCAAACTTCATGTAGCTTCAGAGTTCATCATCACTACACACCTCCATCCAAACTTCATGTAGCTTCAGAGTTCATCACTACACACCTCCAAAATTTATGTAGCTTCAGAGTTCATCACTACACACCTCCAAACTTCATGTAGCTTCAGAGTTCATCATCACTACACACCTCCATCCAAACTTCATGTAGCTTCAGAGTTCATCACTACACACCTCCATCCAAACTTCATGTAGCTTCAGAGTTCATCATCACTACACACCTCCTTCCAAACGTCATGTAGCTTCAGAGTTCATCAATACACACCTCCAAACTTCATGTAGCTTCAGAGTTCATCATCACTACACACCTCCATCCAAACTTCATGTAGCTTCAGAGTTCATCACTACACACCTCCATCCAAACTTCATGTAGCTTCAGAGTTCATCACTACACACCTCCAAACTTTATGTAGCTTCAGAGTTCATCATCACTACACACCTCCAAACTTTATGTAGCTTCAGAGTTCATCATCACTACACACCTCCTTCCAAACGTCCTGTAGCTTCAGAGTTCATCACTACACACCTCCAAACTTCATGTAGCTTCAGAGTTCATCACTACACACCTCCATCCAAACTTCATGTAGTTTTAGAGTTCATCACTACACACCTCCAAACTTTATGTAGCTTCAGAGTTCATCATCACTACACACCTCCAAACTTCATGTAGCTTCAGAGTTCATCACAATGCAATTAATCTGTAAATTCATTGCAGATTTATTGGTTTTAATGGTTTATTTGTGTGTTTTTGTGTTTGTATGTCAGTTATTCCACCATGTTTGAGCTCAGAGCTGCTGCAGTTTCCGCTCCGTATGAGAGACTGGCTGAAGAACGTTCTGCTGCAGCTCTACGAGCACGACTCCGTTACTCCAGGCTTCCTCACGGCCAAGCAGAGACTCAGGGTGTGTATCTACATCACCATCAACAGTGAATAATCTCCAGTATACACCTCACAGAGTGAATCAGTCTCGGCACTGAAACCGATACAGGACTACAGTCTGTAATTATAGAACTACAAAGTGTCCTGTATGATCAGAGTTGAAATGTATAGTGTGAATCATTTACATTTACATTAACTTTCTTAGAAAATTAGGAAGTTTTTTTCTTCTTCTGGCATTTTGGAGATACAAGGGTTTTCTATAAGAGTGAGGATATACGGTTTGAATTTGGTAAATAGCATTAACATTAGGAACCATCTAGTCAGCTGGCTATGGTTCCTGCTCCAAGTTATACACACAATAAATAAATGAAATAAATTATCGTATTTATACAATATAAGGTGCACGAGATTATAAGGCACATTTTATACGACTCTAGTAAGAGTCCTTCTAAATTCAGCAGGTCTGTAAATCTAAGCTAAGTTAAGTAAACAAAGCTGTAATTCTTAAAAAAAACATTTTCAGTCAAACGTGCGCTAAATGTTAATCAAGACATTGATTTCTCTCCTGAAAGCTGTTTATTTTGGTGAGTAAAGCGTTTCCATTTATTTACAGTAAGCTTAGATTTCCAGATTTCCAATTAGTGCTGTTAGCGGGTAATGCTAATGCTGCTCCAGTAGTGCTAGCTGAGGTTAGCAGCAGGTTACAGGCTGATTATACTTACATTCTGAACAGCCAAAGAGCTAGCGCTTAGCGTGGTTATCGGGTAATGCTAATACTGATAGCTATAAAACTGAAACTCCTGTATTCAGTTTCACTTCAGCAGAGTGGCTTTACTGCTCCTTAATACCTGACTGGTAAAATTAATATATAAAGTGCACCAGATTATAAGTTACACTGTTGATTTTGGGAAAATTAAAGGATTGTAAGTGCACCGAATATTGCATATATATGGTGTATATCGTCGCTGTCCAATGAAAAACAAGTATCTCCAAAACTTGCTGTACTTTACAGGAAAGAGAAAAAACCTGTAAAAAGAGTTTATTTCAGGTCATTTTGAAACTAAACTAAAAATCAACAAAAATAGAGTTAGTTGTTTTTTTTAGTTGTTTTTTTTTATTGCACAGCGACGATATATATATTATGTATATATATTTTTAATTGTGTTGTTTTTGTATTGTGAACGATTCAGGTTCAGAAGCTGTATGAGAGTGAGCGGCGTCTCCATGCAGGTCATCACTCCATCGAGCTGCTGGCTCAGGACTTCGAGAAAAACTACCACATGTACATCTACCCGGTCCACTGGCAGTTCGCCCAAATGGATCAGCATCCGTCAGACAGGTCCATAGTGTTTTTATTTTTTTACAGTAATTTATATATTTAACTGAGATTTCAGGACATATTTAAGTTGTAGATGCTGTTCATTAATATTAAACTGCCTTATTAATTATATAAATTATATACAGCCACAGCAGGATAAGAGCACACTATTGCATAGTTCAGTTTTCTGCTGTCTTGTTAATGATCTAAAGGGTGTTACAGTTGAGAAAACACTAAAACACTGAGGTAGTGAAGCAGTGTGTAATTAAACAGTGGAGTACATTGTCAAATTAGCAAATTACTTTCTGGAAAAAAAAAAAAAAACCTTTCTATTCACCTGTGATTCATCGCATTACAGCAAGTGAGCAACTGTGTGCTGTATATTCACTCTGTATATTACATGTATGGTCTGACTAAACACTGAGGACCCTAAATTAGTGATCAAAAGTGCACCGGCCAAAACACACAAAAGGCATGTACTAATTCTCTTGATTAATCATGGGTGTTGTTAATTTTGGGCGTAACGTAAAATAATAAACCAATCAGTGTGCCAGTTGCCATTCCCTTTAAGAACCAGGTGAGCTCTGACTTTGGCGCGTTCGTATCTTAACAGGGCAGCGCTTTTGTGCGTCACAGCAGAGACAGAGACTGACCTGCGTGTTCACATTGTGAAGAAACACCAGCAGCTCATTTAAGGGAACAGTAATGTTATTTTATTCTTTATTCTGTTTACTGTTTAGTTTAAAAGTGGGGTTTGTGCTCTGCAGTGTGTGTTTTCGTGCTGGGGGCACTTATAGGAATGGACTCTGATGATTGACTGTTGTCAGGGTTTTAATCAGTCAGTGGAGCACCACAAAAATATATAGAAACACGTCAGAAATTTACCTGAACACACCTCACGTCCAGACCACCACACCCATCAGTGTAGACTTATACCGAATCTCTGATGCTATTTTAATAGTTTGAGCGCAAGGTGTGAAAATGGACAGTTGATGGGGTGTAAGATAGCAAAGAGCATTGGGGCAAGCCTTGTGCAGGGTGTAGGATAGGGCCCTGAGTGTTTTACCACAAGATGGTGCAAAAGTGCCTCAACCACTGCCCTATAAAAGCCACACCTTAGCCTGTGTCTGTCTTATGTTTTCTTCCTCTTTCGGCTAAAAAAACAACGACTATGAAACAAAGACTAATTATCAAACAAAGAAGTAAAATAAACAAACAAAGACAGACAGATACACACACAGACAAGGGACACCTGTGAAAGTAACGAGGGGGCGGAGTTACAAATGAAACAGGAGGGATTACAGATGACAGATGTTCTTTTTTACTTATTTTTGAATGTATAGATTTAAATATATTCACACCTAAGATATCTTTTCAAAAATGCTTAGACTAGAGTGTTTATGGGTTAAAAGCATAAGAATATTGATGATAGTTCATTGCATGGTTTATCAATTATTACTTTGACAAAATACATGGAGAAACATCATCAGGCGGAGTTATTGTTCTTGATAATTAATAATCACACCTCTAGGTTACATGTAGATACTAAAAACCTGACACTCAGAGCAGCCTATGCCTTTCAGTATTTTAATCCGGAAAAATATGGCCAATATTCCAACTAATAACAAAACTGATTTACCAAACTAGTTATTTATTTTCAGCTGCTTATAATGACAAAATATTATAATAGAGAGTTGATGAGATGATGAGAAATGATGAGAAATGATGAGTAAAGATGTGCAGGTAAAATAAAAACTATATAAAGTAGTGCGCACACCATACCTAGCTTTAGTTTGAGTCCACACTTTTTCTGTGGACACTTTTGAGTCTTTATTTACTGATATTATTTGGTTTGAAACATCATATAAATATGTTTGAAGCACTAAAAATAAATAATATTGGTTGAGGAAGGCAAATTGCACCTTTTTTTTTTTTTTGTTATGGGAAAAGTCCTTTTTTTCAACACTTTGAGGAGTCAGGGGTGATGATGACATCATGTAATTTACTCAGAGACCCAAGAGTGAATAGATTAAATACAGAAGATTATGGGTTTTAAGCAAATATATAGAGTTATAATGGAAGAATAAAACAAGAAACTTTGAAGGAGATCTCACTCTTTTTTTAGTAGTTTTTCTCAAAGGATTTCTTGTAGATTTAGCTTTACTGCACTGGGATGTGACCGCTGTTTTTAGAAAGATTAAATTCCTCCCTTTCTAACCATATATGCATTGCAGTCATATGATAGAATCTGGGCACCCCTATTATTCTTAATCATTTTTAGTTCTAAATATTTGGGTGTTTGCAACAGCCATTTCAGTTTGGTATATCTAATAACAGAGTTGCCTGAGGTATGCAAAAGCAAAAGCATACCTCAGGCGACTCTGTTTGTGGCGTGCTTGCAGAAATGGCTTCTTTCGCATCACTCTCCCATACAGCTTCTCCTTGTGTAAAGTGCGCTGTATTGTTGATCGATGCACAGTGACACCATCTGCAGCAAGATGATGATGCAGCTCTTTGGAGGTGGTCTGTGGATTGTCCTTGACAGTTCTCACCATTCTTCTTCTCTGCCTTTCTGATATTTTCCTTGGCCTGCCACTTCTGGGATTAACAAGAACTGTCCCTGTGGTCTTCCATTTCCTTACTATGTTCCTCACAGTGGAAACTGACAGGTTAAATCTCTGAGACAACTTTTTGTATCCTTCCCCTGAACAACTATGTTGAACAATCTTTGTTTTTAGATCATTTGAGAGTTGTTTTGATGAGCCCATGATGCCACTCTTCAGAGGAGATTCAAATAGGAGAACAACTTGCAATTGGCCACCTTAAATACCTTCTCTCATGATTGGATACACCTGGCTATGAAGTTCAAAGCTCAATGAGGTTACCAAACCAATTTTGTGCTTCAGTAAGTCAGTAAAAAGTAGTTAGGAGTATTCAAATCAATAAAATGATAAGGGTGCCCATACTTTTGCACCGGTCAAATTTTGGTTTAATGCATATTGCACATTTTCTGTACAATAAACCTCATTTCAATCCTGAAATATTACTGTGTCCATCAGTTATTAGATATATCAAACTGAAATGTCTGTTGCAAACACCCAAATATTTAGAACTAAAAATGATTAAGATTAATAGGGGTGCCCAAAATTTTTCATATGACTGTATGTTTATGTGTGAAGGGATTCCTGAGTAATTAAGCTGAGAACACAAGGAGCGATTTTGGATGTAAAATCCGTCTGTAGGGTTCTAAGGGTTAATAGCAAATAATAGCATTGTTATAAAACACACCTATTGTAACACAGCACTGCTGAGTGTTGTTTTGATTGATGGAGCCGAGCAGATCGTCTCTGGTGTTTCCTTTGTTCCAGGTTTCTGACTCACTCTGAGTTGTCTCCTCTGCGGGTTCCTCTGGTTCCCATGGAGCATTGCACTTCAGTCTTCTTCCAGGAATGTGATGCTGACAAGGACAAGCTGGTCTCCTTCAGGGAGTGGTGCCAGTGTTTCGGCATCAAGGACGGTGAGAGTCGCCGCAGGCCTGAGCGCCCTGCTTTACAGACACTGTAACAGCAGACGCTTCCTTTGACTTCTGCTTCAGTTTAGCTTGTTCATTATTACAGTAAATCCAGTGTAGCACAGCACAGGTAGTCATATTGTTATATATATATATTCAGCTCTGGAAAAAAATAAGAGAGCACTTCAGTTTCTCTGATTTTGCTATTTATAGGATTATGTTTGAGTAAAATGAACATTGTTGTTTTATTCTATAAACTACAGACAACATTTCTCCCAAATTCCAAATAAAAATATTGTCATTTAGAGCATTTATTTGCAGAAATTGAGAAATGGCTGAAATAACAAAAAAGATGCAGAGCTTTCAGACCTCAAATAATGCAAAGAAAACTAATTTGTATTCATAAAGTTTTCAAAAGTAAGTTCAGAAATCAATATTTGGTGGAATAACCCTGTTTTTTTTTTTAATCACAGTTTTCATGCATCTTGGCATCATGTTCTCCTCCATCAGTCTTACACACTGCTTTTGGATAACTTTATGCTTTACACTCCTGGTGCAAAAATTCAAGCAGTTCAGTTTGGTTTGATGGCTTGTGATCACCCAGCTTCCTCTTGATTATATTTCAGAGGTTTTCAATTTGGTAAAATCAAAGGAACTCATCAAATATCAAAAATATAATAATAATAATAATAATAATAATAATAATAATAATAATAATAATAATAATAATAATAATATATTCATAATATGACTACAATATCAGTCTACATTTTACTGCATTTTACATGCATCTTCTGGATCTGTTTCTCTTTTCTGAATTTGTTTGAAAGTGTGATTTGTACAGGTGCATCTAAAAAAATGAATGGATATCATTGAAAAGTTACTTTATTTCATTATTTCAGTTTAAAATGTGAAGCTCAAATATCATATAGATGAAAATCCAAACATCAGTGTCTCAGACAATTAGAATATTATATAAGATTATTTTATAAGATAAATGGCTCTTTTGGCAGTGTGGGCAGTGTGTCAAGTCCTGCTGGAAAATGAAATCTGCAAGAAAGGTGTTCTGGGAAAACTGTGCACTAACTTGATAAAACACAGTGGATCAACACCAGCAGATGACATGTCTCTCCAAACCATCACTGATTGGTGGAAACTTCACTCTAGACCTCAAGCAGTTTGGACTGTGTGTCTCTCCACTCTTCCTCCAGACTCTGCTCCCTTGATTTACTTTAAATGAAATGTAAAATTTACTGATGATCAGTGATGGTTTAGAGACATGTCAGCTTTAATGAAGATGCAGAGGGATTTCATTTTCCAGCAGGACTTGGCACACCGCCCACACTGCCAAAAGTACCTATTGCCCTGGTGAAAACAAAATATACTTAATTGTACTTAAAACATATTGAGAAATGTCTAAATATGCTGTAAATATACTATATAACCGATTTATGTACTTACTTAAAATATGTTTAAAGTACATTAATATTATGCTTTCATGAAATGCTTGAAAGTAAACTTTGATCATACTTTTTTAAAAAATACAATATACTACAACTTTTAGTTTAATGTAATTCAATTTACTTCTAAAATATTTTTGTACATTTTTAGCAAAGTGTGTTAAAAACAGCTGTTACTGTTTTTCACTTACAGTACAATGTATCCTGTATCTTTTTAGAAAATAAATTAAATTACTACATTGGTAAAATGTTTTAAAACTATATTTAGGTATTACATTAATATAACAGTTAAACTATATTTCAATGTGTTGTAATTATAATTAGGAAAATATAAATATAAGTAAATTATAGGGTACAGTGTTAAATAACATGTAAATGTTAAATAAAAATGTAAGTAAATTTGCAACACGCTAAAAATTGTAGGACAGTATATAAAATATAATTTTATACCCAATGAAATATACTAGAAGTGTGCTACTTACAAAAAACAGGAACAAGAAGCATATTTGTACTCTAATGTAAATATATCTATGTAATATATATTTAACATCAGTTCTTAGTGCATTCCTAATATAACTGGTGTATAAAATATAGTGAGTCAGTTGTAATACTCATTAAATGTATTATATATGCATTTTACTGTAAGCATATTTAAAATATGGGGTTACATACATGAAGCAGTATGTTTAAATGTTACTTAAGTTTAATAAAAAAGGTAAATTTTCGTACAATTTAAGTACAACTTTAAAAATACAGTATAGTAAGTACTAGGGGTGTGCCACATCATATGGTACGTGATAATATCGCCAACATTTTTAAATATCGTGAACGATATTGTTCCCTGAAATATCGTGATATTAATACCCACCCCTAATTATTACATTAGGGTACGACTGTTTAGCAAAAGAAGAAAGAAAAATTCACACTGTTCTTATTTCCCATTATAGATTATATCTCTCCAGTATAATTTATTTTACTTTAATCCTGGATATATGGAGATATATGTAGTGCATTATTAGTATCATGACATTCTGGACCACTGACTTCTGATAAAATTCTTTATTTTTTTTTATATATCAGTTAGGGGTGTGTCATATTATATCGTATGCAATAATGAAATCTAATTTGTATTTTATCGCAGTAGTGTATTCTGTTTTTTTTATTTTTTTATTTTATTTAATGTTTTGTCATATCACCAAAAATATAATCATTGCGAAAATACCATGAAATATTGTGATATTATTTTAGAGCCATATCGCCCACCCCTAGTAAGTACAAAAATTTGTTCCATTTTAGCGCTCTTTAAATATACTGATTAATAATAAAGTGGCTACAAGAACACTTTAGTGCACTATAGAATAATAATGCTTAATATACTTTAATCTACTTTTTTGGATTTTTGGATTTTCATTGGCGCAAAACAGGCCTTTTCGATTATATAAATCATTAAATATCTCATACCGAATAAGGCTTATATCAGAGTGAAGGTCTATATTTATGTCTATATTGTTAATATTATTTTCTCCTCTATTTCCACAGAGGACATGGACACCAAGCTGCTGTTCTAAGATGATGAAGTGCTGGACCTCAGCTTCAGACCTTCACCTCCAGCAGACTGACCTTCAGAGGAGCTCCGGCAGCAGGAGGCGTCTCCTCTGTTCCCACAAACAAATGAGCCTGTAGGTTAAACTGTTCTGAGAGAATAATGAGTGTAGCGTCTGCTTCTCCAGTTACGTCTGCATCTTTAAACCAAGGATACGCATGATTCGTCTACGGCTGCGTGGGAAAGGAAGAAAGAGAACGTGAGAATGATGATGTTTATGTGTTTAGATGGAGGAGGAACAGTGATCAGTAGTTAATACACAGATCATTCTTTTTTATTGTCGTTTTTAACCATTAGTAACTGAAAAGTTGTGTGTTTTAATGCATTCCAGCAGGGGATAAGTTTACACATAGTGCATAGTAGTTGATGGAACTGTCAAATTATGTTTAATGATTTTGGATTTTGGATTTTTTTTAGTGCTAAAATAAAAGAAGATGGCCTTTAAAAAGGTGTTACTTAGTTTAAAATGTGAAACTCATATATCATATAGATAAAAAAAAAAACAAAAATCAGTGTCTCAGAAAATTTGAATATTATATAAGATTATATAAGAGAATTGGTACTTTTGGCAGTGTGGGCAGTGTGCCAAGTCCTGCTGGAAAATGAAATCCGCAAGTAAGATAAGCAGTTTGGACAGTGTGTCTTATAAATTCTGTATAAATTAGAATATTATATAAGACCAATTGGTACTTTTGGCAGCGTGGGCAGTGTGCCAAGTCCTGCTGGAAAATGAAATCCGCAATTTGATTAAAAATGTTAAAAAAACGTATTTGGTGCTAAAATAAAAGAAGATGGCCTTCAGAAAAGTGTTAGTCAGTTCACAATGTGAAACTCACATATCATATAGATGAAAAAAAACAAAAATCAGTGTCTCAGAAAATTTGAATATTATATAAGACCAATTTGTACTTTTGGCGTTGTGGGCAGTGTGCCAAATCCTGCTGGAAAATGAAATCTACAATTAAGATTTTGGATCAAATGATGTTTAATGATTTTGGATTTTGGATTTATTTAGTGCTAAAATAAAAGAAGATGGCCTTCAGAAAAGTGTTACTTAGTTCAAAATGTGAAACTCACATATCATATAGATGAAAACCCAAAAATCAGTGTCTCAAAAAATTAGAATATTATATAAGACCAATTGGTACTTTTGGCAGTGTGGGCAGTGTGCCAAATCCTGCTGGAAAATAAAATCCGCAACTAAGATTTTGGATCAAAATATGTTTAATGATTTTGGATTTCAAAACATTAAAAAAACGTATTTGGTACTGAAATAATAAAAGACGGCCTTCAGAAAAGTATTACTCTTTTAATAAAGTGGGTTCTTTATGGGTTCTCCAGTTCCTATATCCTATATACAGTAGAAATATACCAATTTAAATAACCTTTTAAAGGCAAAAAGTAATGTTTCTGTGTGTTTTTTTAGATGGTTTTGTACATGGTTCTTTGTATAGAACCAAAAATCACCCATTGAAGCATCATGATTATGAATCACTCTAAATTAACCCTTTCCAGTACTCTATAGAACCCGCCTGATTAGGGTGTAGGTAGGATAGTATAGTATAGATGTTAATATGTGTGTAATATAAGTGTTTTCTCTCAGTAGATGACCCTGTAAAATAAACATGAACATATTGATCACTTTTTGAAAATAAATCTATTACATTATTAACACCTTTAATAAAATTCCCTATAAAATCAGTTATATTGCTTTTCTTTTTTCTGATTCACACATTACAACTTTTTTCAATTGTGTGTCAAAATCTGCATTTTAATATTATTTAAAAAATTAATCAGATCATATCTTTGAAGTATATAATTCTTGTTTTACATTCAAACATTATGACAACCTCTGAGACAGTGCAATTAAAAAGAGCTAATAATATTAGTTAATATTAATAGTTTGATTTGTACAATTAGTTATTTTTATATTATTATAATAATAATATCAAATGAAACTAGCTCAGACACTTCTTGATACTATGCATTCAATTCTTTATGGTACTTTAATATGATATTTAACTTAAAAAATAAATCAATAGTAGATGACCCTGTAAAATTAAACATAAACATTTTGATCACTTTTTGAAAAGAAACCTAATTTGTTATTAACACCTTTAGTAAAATTTCCTATTAAATTCATTATATTCTTTTCTATATCCTCTTCTCTTTTCTGATCCACACAATTGGCACTTTTTTGTGAATTGTGTCTAAATCTGCATTTTTAAGTAGATATACACAGTTCATCAGATTGTTTTGAGATCAAATATTATGACTTTTGAAACTTCTGAAAAATCTCACCAGAGAACAAGGCAAATAAAATAAACTAATAATATTAGTTAATAATAATAGTTTGATTATGTCATGGTGTGCACAGAATTGCAGACACGTGCAGATACTGATAAAAGTATATAAAGTTTATTATAACAATAAACAAATGTAATCGTAGTCGATACAGAAACAATGGGTGATCACCAGTAAACAGAGCAATGAAGACAAAACCATACCAGAAACGAGAAACAGTCCAGAGTTCATACACGAGAGATCCAATGTCAGAGGTAATCCAAGAAGCAGTAGTGAAAACACAGTCCAGGTAATACACAAACAATCCAGTATCAGAGGCAAAGGCAATAATCGGCGTCGAGAAAAACAAAAGCAAGGTCATACACAAGATAAACTGAAGACAAGAGATATAGAACGCTTTGTAATGAGGAGAACCTACAATACGCGGCGTGGGTGTTTGTGTGGCGTGCACCTTTATAGTGCCAGTAATCAGTATTCGGGACTTCCTGGAGGAAGCAGGTGAGGTGTCACGTGATCAGGTGAGTGCGTGATGTCAGCGGGTGGTGCATTCTGGGTAGTGTAGTTGTTGGCCTGAGAACCTCCGTTAGAGCTTGGTGTGGAAGGGACAGAGGAGCTAACAGCACCAGACGTGACAGATTAGTACTATTTTTACTAGTTATTTTAATATTATTATAACAATATCAAATGAAAATAGCTCAGACACTTCTTTATACAATTCATTAAATACTTCATGGTATAATATGTTGGTGTAATATGTTTTAAGAAACATTAGATCGTATTTTGATTTAGGGTGTGTCAGTGTGTCTTTGCTATCATAACAACAGGAAAAGTACATTTTGCATGGTTCAGAACACACAAAGGGCATGTAATAATTCTCTTATTTAATCATAGGAGTGTATTTTTGGCATAACTTGAAAAAACTCAATCGGTGAGTCTCTTGCCATTTCCTTTAAAAGCCAGGTGAACTCTAATTTTGGCAGATTAATATTTTAAAGGCGCAGCTACCTGGATGTGTCCAACGCTTCTCAGCAGAGAAAACTGACCTGCTCTTTTTTATTATTGTATAGTACCATTTTTATTATAGTTTTTATTTCTTGCCATTGATGATTATTAACTGTATAATATGGTATATAATAAGGTATGTATGAAAGAGGAAGACCTTAGTATTCAAAGCCTAATAACTATATATTTACACTACATTTTAACAGCAGTGTCCCACTTTATCTCCTTGTTTTTTTTATTTTATCTTGTCTTTCTCTTATAAATAACCTCAGAATCACAGCTAGCGTTATAATACATGGTTTGAGCTCCACTGCACTCGTTTATTTTCTCACTGCTCTTCTCAGTTTAGCCATAACACACTTTGTAATTAGCTCAGGAGTGTGAGGAGAGGAGTGTGAGGAGAGGAGTGTGAAGCAGGGTGTTACTAGGTATTTATGGAGAGTGAAATTAAGCCTTTTTTAAGAAGGATCTGGTTGTTTAAATAGGCCTGTTTGATGAATATGGAACATGTCAAATTTCCTACTGGGAAAGTTGGGATAGGGAATTCGACTTCCAAACCTTCATTAATTTTTTTTAAGCCATTCAGAGGTGGACTTGTTTGTGTTCTTTGGGTCATTGTCCTGCTGCAGAACCTAAGTACTGCTGAGCTTGAGGTCATGAACAGATGGATGGAGATTCTCCTTCAGGATTGTCTGGTAAACAGCAGAATTCCTGCTTCCATCTATTACAGCAAGTTATTCAGATCCTGAAGCAGCAAATCAGCCCAAGACCATCATAAACTACCACCACCATGTTTTACATTCAGTATGTTGTTCTTTTTCTGAAATTATTAGTTACTTTTAAGCAAGATGTAACGAAACACACACCTTCAAAAAAGCTCCACTTTGGCCACGTCAGTCCAAAGAATGTTTTCCCAAAGTCCTGAGAATCATCAAGATGTTAGCTGGTAAATGTGAGAGGGGTGGTTGTGTTGTTTTTTTGGTCAGAAGTGTTTTTTTTTTATCTTGGAACTCTCCCATGGAGACAATTTTCACCCAGTCTCTTATTTTTTATTATTGAATCATTAACACTGACCTTAACTGAGGCGAGTGAGATCCTGCAGTTCTTTAAATAACGTTCATGGTTCTTTTGTGACCTCCTGGATGAGTTGTTCATGCCCTTCTGGAGAAATTTTACTTGGCCAGTCACTCCTGGGAAGGTTCACCAGTGTTCCATGTTTTCTCCATTAGTGAATGATAATAATAACTGTGGTTCGCTGGAGTCACAAAGTTTCCTTTAGAAATGAATTAATAATCTTTTCCAGACTGATAGATGATCAATGACTTTGTGTTCTCATCTGTTTTTACCTTTCTTCAGATTGAGGCATAATGTGTTGATTTTTGAGATCTTTTATCTGCTTCATGTTGTCAGACTATCAGGCCTGGTTGTGGTTAGTAGTAAAATTGAACTCAGCTTTTCAAAAAGTGTGAATAATCACAGTCAATTTATTGGGGGAGGAGACACTTTTTCACAAAGGGCTAGATTGGTTTGGATATTTTTTTCCTCCTTAATAAATTAAATAATCATTTAAAAAGTGATGTTTATATTTACTCAGGTTATCTGTGTTTGATATTACAGTTTGTTTGATAATCTGAAAAAAATAAGTATTTAAAAATGCAAAAGCTAAAGGAATCGGTAACACTTTATAACAACTTTTATTAATATATTTTTTAACTAAAGATCAGTAGATGTGAACAAAGCAGAAGTTCATCCGAATTTGAATATTAACAAATTCTCACAGAGGACACTTATTTATCAGCATGGAGTTTCATTTTTAGAAATGTTAGCAAATCATTAGCTCATCAGAATTTGAACATTAATAAATCGCTAGTAAATATGCATTTTAAACCGGGCAAATGTTGCCAATGCATTCATTAATTTTTACAAATGTGATAGCAACTTTTTGGTTTCTTAAAATGTGAAAAATAACAGTTATTAATCATTGGTTAATGGAATATTAATGAAAGTTATTATAAAGTGTTACCGATTCCTTTAGCTTTTGCATTTTTTTAATACTTATTTTTTTTCAGATTATCAAACAAACTGTAATATCAAACACAGATAACCTGAGTAAATATAAAAATCACTTTTTAAATGATTGTTTCATTTATTAAGGAGGAAAAAAATATCCAAACCAATCTAGCCCTTTGTGAAAAGTGTTTGCCTTCCCATAAATTAACTGTGATTTAACTGTGTAAGTGGCAACTACTTTTTACACCACTATATACAGTATAATATATATATATATATATTGCATTTATGTGTGAAATATGTTAGTATATCTCCTGTGAGCCTTAGGCAGCAGCCAGCTGAATCCAGATAATCAATAATTTCAGTAAAGCGAGAATATCAGAGATATTAAGGAGGGTGTTTAGAGTCTGTCAGCTGGAATGAAGCCTGTTCCCATGAAAAATTTCTATAAAAGCAGCAGTTCAGCAGAATGCTACAACATAAAGACAGGGCTTTAACGGCCCATTCGCCTCAACTACACCGTTTCATCTTAATTAATATGATGTATTTTACTCCACAGCCTCGGTCAGCCTCGCCACTAGATGGCAGCAGTTCATTGCACCTTAAACAGCATTTGCACACAAAAAAAATCTCTTTGCACCAAAAAATGCCTTTATCTCAGTAGTGGGAGGCCCGGGCAAAAAAAGTCCAATAAATCTGTAGCTTAATAATGCATTCGGAACGTAAAATGTGCCCTCATAGGCAAACAGTGCATGATCCATCTTCCTGCACTCCAGTATTGATCATAAAGCGCTGCTCTCAGAAGGGCAGGAAACAAGGAGAGAAATGAAAAGATTATATATCGAGCCGCTGAAAGCAAAGGGGTGTTATTTGCATCTTCTAACAGGAAACTCAAAGGAAATTTAGGTCAGTTTTCTGCTGATATTCTCCACAATACAGATTTAGAGTCAGGGAGCGTCACAACCAACCTACAACCTGTACAATAATTACAAAAAAACACTTTACATTACGTGTTAACTAACATGAATTAATGCATTAGTTACCATGAATAAGACATTAGGTAATACATTAACAATATAACTTTCCCAGTCTGTTAGCAGAACAATAATTTACCCAAAAGTCGTTTTTATTGCAGTAATTTGTCATTGTTTCGATTCATTGCTTTTTATCACTGACCTCACGTGTAAGCCTGTGTTGTGCTGAATTCAGCACCCCCGCCAGAAAAAGCACCACCTCTCATAATTATATTATTATCTCTTACTACTCGCAAAGTTGAATATTATGTGACTTATGTCTCAGAAATGATCTTATACTGACATATAATAGCTCACAGAAGCAGCCTTGTGCTGATCCACATCACCCTGGGAGTGATGAGGTCTGATGACAAGCTGCATGACCGGGATTCGAAGCAGTAATCTCTCGATTTTAGTTGTAGCACTTTAGACCACTGGACCACTCATTATCTTTGTTATTTTTGTTATCTTTATTCTGTTTTTCTTTTCTCGTTAATTTAAGGCATTTAAGGCTAAACTTTCTGGAACCTTTTTAAAAAGTTGCTCAATGTTCTTATAACATTCTCAGTTAGCGGGTTGTGTGTCTGTATTAACTTTCTGTATTATATAAGATAATAGAAGACTGTTCTATCATTTCAAAATCACTTAGTTTGTCTTTCTGGTTAATTTCTAACTTTGCGCTCCAACTTTGCCATTTGATCCACATCTAACTGGATTAAAAAAACACAGAAACTTCATAGAAGATTTCCGTGTAATTTAATTAGTCCTGAAACTCACCGTGATACATCCTAAGATAATGACCTAGTGCTTTGGACTCGCCAACTCACACCTACCTATTAAAGACCCAGAACTTACAGGGCTGTAGGAGAGAAAGTTCCAGAATAAAAGAGAGGAAATCCCACGGGGAGTAATTGGCTCACTGAGGCTTTGGTCTGAACTTTACTTCTGTGGAGGATGCTTTGCCTTCCCTGAACTGGAGCGTATAGTGAATCATTGGCGCTCTTTGGCATCTACTGTCCGTTCTTTTACTGAGTTTTCTCCTCTTAAATATTTGATGCCCACTTCTTAAGCTCCCACGTTGCTTCCTCAGAGTTAGACCACATTTTAAATGTAAAATATCTTATCTTTCTAAAACAAACTAGAGCTTTTTATCCGGATAGGGTTTAGAGAACACACTCTCTTATCTGCGGTGGGTTGCAGCTCTGTAAGCAGTAGTTTATGCACAGCTGTATGGTGGGTTATGGTAAAGTGACTTGCTTACCTTCTTGGCAGAGACAGAGTTTACATATTTATAGAGATAAACAGACATAATTTAACATTTATTTTAACATATGTTTAACATAAAGTTTAACATAAACTGAATATAGTATGGTAATACTTCCCTATAGGTTTGTGGGGCATCATAATGCTCTTGTAATAAAGCCATTATTAAGGATTTACAAGTAGTCTAATTAACTGGCTGCTCATTACTACATTATGTATTTTAGCATTTACTTTTAAACTTTTCAAGCTAATTACCTGATTATTTCCATACGGAACCAAACAAATCCATACACATTTGAAGATATTTGTATATATATATATATATATATATATATATATATATATATATATATTTATTTATATATATGTGGTCCAAGCACAAATTAGACTATTGAGTCCCAATATGTCAGTATAAGGTCATTTCTGAGACATAAGTCGCATAATATGCAACTTTCTTAATATAATAACTTTATATGACTTTTTTTATATAATTAAAGGAGAACTCTGGTGTAAAATTGACTTTTGTTGTAGTAAAATATGATAAAAAGTTCTTATCTTTGATGAATAGCACACCTCCGTTCTCCCACAGCGTTCCGAGATCCAGAAATAAAATTAACAGTTTGTTCAAACACCCTTCAGACTGGGTGATATGGGGCATAATTTACCCTGATAAATCGTTTTTTCCACCGTTATCCAGCTCAAAGTAGCTCCACAACTCCTTGCTTGAATACGGAGACATATATAAAAATATATTTTAATATACTGTACAACCAATTTTAGCGTGTTACAAATTTACTTTACATTTTTTTTAACTAGTAGTAGTAATTTAACTTACTTTCTAAAAAGTTACATGACACATTGCACTTTAAGTGAACTACTGCAACAGCTGTTTTTAACACACTTTATTATTAAGTATTTTAGAAGTATATTGAATTACATTCAACGAAAAGTGTTCTTCACTATATTGTACTTTAAAAAAAAACTATGATGAAAGTTTACTTTCAAACATTTGATTAAAGCATAATATTAATGTACTTTTAATATATTTTAAGTAAGTACATAAATCTGTTTTTACTTACTTAGACATTTCTCAATATGTTTTAAGTACAATTAAGTATATATATATATATATATATATATATATATATATATATATATATATATATATATATATATATATGTTTTTTTTTTTTACCAGAGAATGCATTTGTACTGTGCAAGTGATGAGCATACTTATGTTGTAAATGCCAAGTACTTTAAAAACTAAAAACTCAATAAACAAAGCTTTTTTTTTTTAAAGGAGAAGTGCAATTAATCATCATTAATCACTGAATATTGTTGTCACTAATCTGATTATTTTTTGTTTGTTGCATTTTTGTAAATGTCCTATCTTTAAAAAAAATATATATTTAAATGATGGATATTTTAAATGTATTTCTCTAAAATTTACAGCAGTTTATTGCAGTGTACTCTGTATCTGTATACAGGTGTATTCAGGTCTGAACTGAAAGTACAGAGTAAATAAATAAATGACTGAGCTGAATTCTGTTATGAAAGAACGAGTGGAACAAATCTTGCACAAACAGGACCATGGGAAAAGTCAGTCTGGCAACTTGAATCGACAGAAAGAGCTTTTTTTTTCTGAATGGGTCATTAAGGGCTTGGCAGCGAAACTGCAGACATTAACCTCAATCAGGGAAAGTATTCTGAAAAGAAAAGTGAAAACCAGCCTGACTCTCTCTCCAAACATCATCATCGACCTTGACCTCGGTGACCTTCAGGAAGCCGGCGCTGCGTCCTCGCTGCGTAAATCACTCGGCGGTGACCCCGGGGTTTGCTGCGTTTGTTGAAGCAGCTGATGGCAGAGAGGTGACACTTCAAGGTCTGTGTGATGCTGTAATGCGGGACGAGGGGGTGCGGCGGGCGGGCGGGCGGATGCAAAATGCACAGCGTGATTTAGAGTCACATTATGAGTACGGACTGAGTGCAGTCGGAATTGCAGGCGTGCTTTGATCAGCCTCTTACGGCTTTTGTGAGAACATCCTGAAAGCATCCAGCTCCAGCTACTCAAACATCTATCTGTAAAAAAATATTGAGGGGAAAGATGCTGTACATTTAGAAAATTGTGCATTACGACTGAGCAATATAGCGCCTACATAAATACAGCAGCATCTGGATGCTCTGGATGTTTCATCTCCAAAATGCTGCTTGAAAAGGTTTGAACCTTTACTGACTGACACTCTACTCTACCATTCCTTCACACACACACTGCTACAGCACACACTGCACGAACACACTGAATCAATCACTGATGCATGCATTTCACTTTTTATATTTTATCTAGTATTTTTTTCTATGAATGCAATTCATTAATTCTCTCTTACACCCCGCCAACAGCCTATTTTCACACCTTCCATTTCCCTTGTTTAAATAGTAATGGTGCTTCTGAATATAGGCTGATAATCTAGGCTGATGGGCATAATAGTCAGGAAGTGAGGTGTGTTCAGGTACATTTCTGGTCTATTGCTATCTTTACAACAGAAAACACATAAAAAATACAGTAAAATACACTATCCAATATACGTATCCCATCTAGAGTAAAATACAGCTCTCAGCTGGAGTTTATTTTAACATAAACTCATTAACAGTGTTAACAATTAATGCAAACATTTGTGTAATTAAATTAATATTATATAAAAAAAACATTGTAATATTTAAAAACCCTGGTAATTTAGGAGAAAATGACAACAAAAAGCATCATTACTGAAAACAATAACAATTTCATACTCAACAAGTTTATGCCGGTGTATGTTTTTTATTGCATGGGAATTGTAATCCTACATTGCAGTTCTCAGTGCATTTCCAGCACTTTGTCAGTTTACAGTACAGAATATGGTAACTTGCTCTTATAGCCTAAAACATGTTGGCTAGGCAAACGGCCATTTTATAAAGTATAATGGAAACGCAATGGAAGGTAGACCTGGTGGGCAAGACTACACACTGATGGTAAGCTAGGATTGGGGGACACACCCATTATGCTAATAAATGATGACTACACCGACAAAGAGTTCTCCTCAACTCAACTACGTCTGGGCGTGGTGGTCTGGAAGTGAAGTGTGTTCAGGTACATTTCTGGTGTATTTCTATTTTTGCAACAGACTGAGTCGACGTTAATTGCTATCTTGTCAGTGAATTGAAAAAAAAAAAAAAAATCATGGACATAATGTACATGGAACTCTCTACTACTCTCTACTACCCACGTTAATGGTGCTCACGAAGCTAATGTTAATATT
This sequence comes from Astyanax mexicanus, assembly GCF_023375975.1. Classification (NCBI taxonomy): domain Eukaryota; kingdom Metazoa; phylum Chordata; class Actinopteri; order Characiformes; family Acestrorhamphidae; genus Astyanax; species Astyanax mexicanus. Next base: position 51,215,888 of record NC_064414.1, read on the forward strand.
TGGTGCAATGCAAATTAATGCAATTGAAAAATATGTTTCTTGATCACAACCCACAACCCATTGAGGCACCTTTATATTAAAACGTTTACGCTACACTTTTCTGCAGCCCACCATCAGGCTGCTTATTTGTGAAGGTAAGAAAAAGAGCTCACACTAATTGGATAAGCAGCTTTCAGTGCGATTGCATTTGATTAAATAGGATCCTAATTACATTGCAGGGGAATTTTATAATACCTCAACCTTGAACCTGAAATTAAAACAAAAAAAAGCTGTACAGTGTTTCAGATCTACAGAAACGTCTGGTCTCAAAGAAAACCACAAACCAAGGACTCTCAATCTGTAAAACACTTAAACAAACATGTGAATATGTATTCAAAGTGCTCAAGGTGTTTTAATGTACTGGTACAACAGTAAGCATGGCCACCTTTACATCCACCTGCTGTGCTTAATTGTTTCCTGAATGAATTGAAGTGAATTGTTTTCGAGGTGGAGAGTGCAGGGGGGTGGGGTTAGGACCTCACTGTGAAATCAATCCGCTCAATTTCTCCTTTAAAGCCTCAGAGAGAGTGACCTTAAAACTCTGGCTTCTATCAGCAAACACTCTGACTTTCTGCTCTCACTCACAATACAATATTACTGCATCCAGCATTGAGCAGATGCACATTGAACAGGATGGTATCAATTAATATGGATGAAATATGTACAGAAAATACAGGTTTTGGACAATGAAACTGAAACACCTTTCATTTTAGTGTGGGAGGTTTCATCATGGCTAAATTGGAGCAGCCTGGTGGCCAATCTTAATTAATTGCACATTGCACCAGTGAGAGCTGTAAGAGTGTGAAGGTTCAATTAGCAGGGTAAGAGCACAGTTTTGCTATATGGCGATATACCAGAGTTCAAAAGAGGACAAATTGTTGGTGCACGTCTTGCTGGAGCATCTGTGACCAAGACAGCAAATCTTTGTGATGTATAATGTATATTACCTTCTGGCTCTCTGCCTTTAGTTAGGCTGTTTTATTTAGATCTGCCGGAGTCATTTGCCACACTCTGATAATGTTTTATATTCTCTGTTTTACATAAATCCAGTCAAAACTAATTCCATCTCTCTGCCTTCCTCCGAGTTACTGACTGCCCACCTGTCTGACCCGATACCGCGGGATGTTGGACCCTCAGGCCAAGGGCGTAGGAGCGGGCTTGATATTGGGGGGGACACATTTGCCAATATGAACCCAAGCCCACCCAATTGTTTCCTAGAACAACATTTGTGGAAATTACTTTTAATTAAAAGTAAATTATTATTATAAGGTGATTTTACAACCTAAACATTACATACAACTAAAAATTATGCAAGCAATGTCTGAATTATGTACATATGACAAAAATTTTCAGTTATCACCTAATATTTAAAATAATATAACAGATTATTATTATTGTTATTATTATTGTTATTATTATTATTGTGTATTGGCATGTCAATTCTGTTGTATATTTACTTTTTCTCCTGCACTTTTATTTTTTTCTACTGAGAGCTCTTCTTAAGATGGTGTCCTTTTATGTAAAAGAATGTAACTTAACGTTTCATAGAGACTTTTATAAACGTCAGGACATGTGGTCTTACTGTGAAATACAAATGAACAGAAGTCACGTTACAGCAGTGTTTCTCAACCCAGTTCTTATATATTCTACTGCATATTAAAACTGTTCTGCATATTCTAGAGCTTCCTCTGGTGGATATACATGATTAATTTAGGCTCCATAGGGGGCTAAAGGATTTTAACAGGTAAACTCAGTAAATGACTGTTTATTAGCTGATCAGGTGGAAAACACTAGTTTAGGGCAGTGATCGGGGTTAAGTAACTGCTTTAAACTACAAACATAAAGTACTGTACGAAATTCTGGCGATCATCTACATCCAGCTTCTAGATAACTAGTTAGTTAAATCAATTTTCGTTCATTATAGCTCACAGTAAGTCCTGTAATCCTAAATGAATAAACAGTTTGAAAATTAAAGTGATTAGCTGATCAGGTACAGGGAAACATTACATATATATTTTATTTTTTTCCTTTAACCCTGACTCCCAATCTAGCTAATTCCAAAGATAAGCTTACACACTAACACAGCTGCAGTTTATTAATCACAGTGGGTTTAATCTGTGTGCTGATTCAGAGACGTGTATTTTTAACCAGCTATCAGAAACATATCATCACAGTTGAAGTGGTAAGCCTATCGTTACCTTTCTTTTAGAAAAATCTCCGTATATTCATCTCTGTTTTAAAATCAGCTGAAGCTGCTGCGTCCCGATCCCGCTGCTAAATCTCACAGCGAGGGGGCGGGGCTTCCCCAACAGCAAACTGCCTCTGCTCCGCGCGCCGCAAAACCAGCAAGCTGATTGGCTGTTTCTACTGAGAGGCGTGACTTAATACCTGAACCGGCTCCGTGATTGGTCCGGTCTGTCTCCTCATTAATAGTACAGCTGACCTGAGCGAACTGATATCATTTTTGGGGGGGACAAATCCACCTGTTTCTAATATTGGGTGGGACATGTCCCACCCATCCCCCCCGGTTCCTACGCCTATGCCTCAGGCTCTCATGTCCTCTGTCTGGCCAGACTGGAAGTTTCTGAAGTCAGCTCTTCTCCATCCACCACCACAGATCAGCTGCTCATCATCCATCTTACTCTATAAGCCATTAGTGGAGCTGCTATACACCTGAATATATAAAACCTATGTGGATGTATGAAAGACTTTTTAAAATTAATTTAAAAGCCATTTGACCAGTGGTAGGATGGTCCCCCCTTTAATGTGAGTCTTGGTCCTCCCAAGGTTTCTTCCTCCTCCTGCAGCTCTGAGGGAGTTTTTCCTTGCCTCCGCGCTCACTGGGGGTTCTGTATTATATATATTCTATGTTTAATGTTTTGCCTGATTCTTTGTCCTGTAATCATGTTTCTGTAAAGCTGCTTTGTGCCAACACCAGTTGTAAAAAGCGCTATACAAATAAATTTGATTTGATTTGATTTGATATAAAGAGCCACGGTATCCAGGGTAACGTCAGCATACCACCAAGAAGGATCAACCACATCCAACAGGATTAACTGTGGACGCTGTAAGAGTAAGCTGTCTGAAAGGGATGTTCGGGTGCTAACCCGGATTGAATCCAAAAAACATAAAACCACGGCTGATCAAATCACGCAGAATTCAATGTGCACCTCAACTCTCCTGTTTCCACCAGAACTGTCCGTCACCACAATCAATTATTGTGCTCTAAAACCAGGTGTTTCAGTTTCATTGTCCAACCGCTGTAACATTAAACTTAAATTTGCATGTTTGATCAATTATTAGTCAGAATGCTTAGAATGACTCAATGCTATATTGTAGCTGGTTCATCTCCAGACCCTGAGGGGTTTAATCAGTGCTGAGTTTGAGATGAATTAAGATTAACTGCACAGTTCCAGCATGTGCTGATGACAAAACGTTAAACTTTATGCAGGATCAGAAAGAGAAAAGTACAACTTCTGTTTTGGTTCCTCCGAGGGGTGAGCTCTTCCTTTGAGGTGCCCCACAGCAGCTCAGCCCTCTGTGTTGAAGCCCCTCACATCTAAAAGCCCAGGCTTTCCGGATCAAAGCCTCAGAAAGTTTCCTGGCTTGTTATCAGATTATGGGTGGGCCGAGGCGTGGGAGTGTAAGTGATTATATATCTCTCCTCTCAGCCCTGTAAGACTGGAGAGTGGGTAGCAGAGAGTGGGCAGTGGGGAGTGTGATGATAAGGGGATCTTAAATGAGACTGAATTTACATTAATCAGAGCCTATAGAGATTTAGTCTGGAATAATGAGAACAGCTTGGGATCAGAGTTGATTGTAAAATTATCTCATTATTATTTTGATTATTATGCAAAGCTGTTATACTTATTGTACCAAAAGCCCTTTACATGTAGTATAAGGGAATGTATGGGAAGTACTGTATATGTATAGCTAAATGAACCTTCTGTAGCACAGGGTTCTTAACATTTGTACTATAACTGTGTGATGCATTTGATTAGGAATCAAAATATTTAGCAAATATGTGACCTTGCATTTTAAAACCAACAGTACAATTAAAATCACATATTGTTCCTTTTTAAAGTTTCCTACATTGTTAATAAATACTGAAGTAATCCAGACTATGAAGGAACACATAAAGAATAATTTAGTAACTTAAAATTGTAAAACTAAAACCAAAATTATCTGGTGTGCAATTTCTGAAGCTGGTAACTCTGATAAAAAAACTCTTATCCTGTACAACAGAGAAAACTCTCGCTCTTCCTTTCCTGGGGTGGTCCTAATGAGGGCCAGTTTCATCATAATGTTTGATGGTCTTTGTGTTGACTCCGTTTGAGGATACTTTCAAACATCTTGAAATGTTTTTGGATTGACTGACCTTCATTTTTTAAGCCATCTTTGTTCTTTATTTAGTTGAGTGGTTTTTGCTTCTCATAATCTGGATTAGAACATTATTCAAATAGAGCTATTCAGTGTATACCTGTAACTCTACCTCTTCACTACTTTACTTTAACTGATGCTCTCAAACACTTTATTAAGAGACAAGAAATTCAAGTAATTAACTCTTGACGAGTTCAGCACAGCTGTTAACTGAAAGCCTGAATTCCAGGTGACTCTACCTCATAAAGCTCACTGAGAAAATTCAGCAGAGATGTGCAAAACTGTCTAACCTAAACAAGAAGTACTACTTTGAAGAACCTAAAATATAAAACATATTCTGATTTGTTTAACACTTTTTTGTCTACTAATAATAATTCCATATGTTTTTCTTTATAGTATGTATCTACAATCCGCCAATGAAAACCCAAAAATCAGTATCTCAGAAAACTAGAATATTAATTAAGACCAATTGGTACTTTTGGCAGTGTGTCAAATAAAATAAAAGTTGTCAGTAGCAGAGGGAAGCATGAAGTGCTGTAAGATTTTGTGGGAAAACAAAACTGCACTGACTTTAGACTTGATAATAAAACACAGTGGATCAACACCAGCAGATGACATGTCACTCCAAACCATCACTGATTGGTGGAAACTTCACACTAGACCTCAAGCAGTTTGGACTGTGTGTCTCTCCACTCTTCCTCCAGACTCTGCTCCCTTTATTTACACATGAAATGTAAAATTTACTGATGATCAGTGATGGTTTGGAGAGACATGTCATCTGCTGGTGTTGATCCACTGTGTTATATCTTTAAATGTGCTGAAAATCTTACAGCACTTCATGCTTCCCTTTGCTCACAACTTTTATGGAGATGCAGATTTCATTTTCCAGCAGGACTTTGCACACTGCCTACACTGACAAAAGTACCATTTGGTCTTCGGAGATATTGATTTTTGTTTTTTTATTGGCTATAAGTCATAATCATCAACAATAAAAGAAATAACTACTGTAATACATCAATATAATATGAGTTTCACATTTTTAACTGAATTAATGAAATATAGTAACTTTTCAGTGATATTTGAATTTTTTGAGATGCATGCATTTTTGTTTGTGTCACACCTGCACCTTTAAGATCAGCCTCGCCAGAATACTAATAAGCTGACTCCGCCCCTCCCACACACCTTTGGGACATCAGCTTATTACTAAGACTATTTATACTGGGACATTTACTGAGTCTAGTTGCGAGATATTGCCACTCTAGTGTCTTATCAAGCGTTTATTTCAGTGTTTTGTTATTTCTGTTTTTTTTTGATCCTTGCCCGTTTTCGACTACGATTTTGCCTTGTGATTTATTCCTGGTTTTGAACTATTGCCTATATTTTTCGACTACTATTTTTGCCTCGCGTTTTGGATTAATAAAGCCTGCCTGCATTTGCATCCAAATCACCTTGGTTGGTTCTTACAGTTTGTATCGATCTTTTGCTGAATCATGCTCCTTCGCTACAGTTCGTATGAGAGGGATGATGATAACACAGTTGTCATGTTAGTGCTGTCATTATGTCACAATCCTCCTCCTCATCCACTCCTCCATGTCTCCGCTGTATAGACGCTGTAATTAGCGCTAATTGGGCAACAGCAGCCAGTGCAGCTGAATGTATGGCTGTTGATTCAACCCGATAAACAGATGCTAATTGGATTCCGTTTAGCGGGGGATAACTTATGCATTGTTCATGGGCATAAATGATTTCTGTGGAGTTCAGGCTGTCTGCGTGTAATTCTAATGAGGCCGTTTATAAGAATTTATTTAGTCTGGCTGATAGCTTGACGTGGAATCGGTTAGGCCCGTGCTTTTTTAAGTCTGTGCTAGGTTAGCTCTAGGTGGGAAATGTATGTGTTCACTTTAGTGTTGTTTTGGCCTCTGTAAGCCGTTCATCACAGAAATGAGCTCTGTGGCCTATTACGTGGTCTCTGCTCGGCTTGTTTAACCTGCTGTTCCACGTGATTTATTGTGTCGGGCCTGTGTTTCCGAGCGTTTCACGGGTAAATAAAGCTAAGCGTCGCGAATGCGATCGCATGCAGGAGCTCATATATTTATGACACAGGTTTATTGTCTGTATTGTGTCTCAGGCCATGCATGCTTCTACACTAATGTGCTTTAGCAGAGGACAATCTACACAGCTGTGGAGAAAAAGACAAATATGTTATTTTACAGTATTACATTATACGGACAAATGTATTAGAACACCTGTTCGACCATAGTTTCTTCTCAATATCAGCTTTAATTAGATTTTGATGGAGTAAATGTCTCTACTGTCCAGAGAATACTTTTTACCATATAGACTGTGTGTATGTGATAGCATTTAATGCAGAGATGTATACTCTTTTCATGCCTTCCACCTGCGTCATTTAAATAGCATCTCACACCGGACGCTGTCAGTCTGCCTGCTCTAGTCCCTGTTTGCCCCAAAGACTCTAACTCCTGACCATTTTTTTAGCCTAGTCCTTCTTTATTGTGATTGTCTCTTCGTTGCTGAACCCCTGCCTGGCCCACTACGAGTTTTGGTATGTCCTGTATTACTGCTGCCTTGTTATCTCCGTATTTAATTTACTTTGCAAATAAACTGCTTTTCAACATTCAGCACATGGCTCCACATTCACTGGTTCCTGTGTTCATTACAAAGCAACAGTGCTTGTGGATATATCTGCGCCGATGGGCGTGGTGGTCTTAAAATAGGGTGTGTTTAGGTACATTTCTGGTGTATTGCTATCTTGGGGCATGCGCAACGTGTGTTCAACTGAAGTATATTTTCAGCATATGTATTCTCTTTATATTCTCTTTATTTCTCTCTTAATAATGTATGTAATCATTTTTCTAGGTAGACTTCTCCTATAGCGGCATATGCCTAGAGTTTGCTTAAGTGTTTCCATATGCATACCATAACACCCTATTTAAGCACAGGGGAGAGAGAGCAGCAGGAACATCGAATTGGGAAACATCTCTCTCCAAGGCTGGCCTAGGACCGCCTTGAAGATATTGTCTTTGTAATAAATAATTGTATTACACCTAGGGCAATGTCTGCGGTGTCTTCTTCCTCATCTTCAAGCATCTTCACAGCAAAGAGACAGCAATAAACGACACAACCACACTGTTTGTACACACATGGACATGCAGCAGTGCACAAACCTGTAGCAAACTAAATAAAAATTATTACTCGAAAACAAAAACTGTGACGAAATTTATTACACTTTTCTTCAACTGATAAAAACTAAATGAAAATTTCAATGACTGGAAAATGTGTCAATTATGTGATATTTGTTTTTTATTGACCAGTGATTATAACATGACAAGGCACATAGCATGGCTCTGGAATAAAAATTATTTATGGGGTAAGTAGTATAAGTAGTATTTCTCATCACCAAGAGATTTAGGTAAGTTGAACTCAGTGGCGTGCAGTTAATATAGTGGGTAACCATTCTGCAACACCCCCCATAGTCAAAAGACTAAAATTAAAACTAGATTAAAATCTGACAAAATGAACACTGGATCGAAAACAGTGGATGAGGGTGAACCCGCTTATTTGTTCATGTCTGGTAACAAAAAAAGAGTAAAAAAAAAGAGGTATTGATCAGGACATCCCTGCCCTTTTCCTTCTCCGGTCGTCTCGAAATGCTTCCCTAATGTTTCCAAAAACAGGGCGATGCAAATTTCCCCTCGTGCGAGACGTGATTTGAAAGCAGAGGTTGCTGTAATTGGTCACTGTGGAACCGGCGAGTGGCGTCGAGTCTCTATTAGCGCCGCCACCTCGCGCCGCTGTCTCTCGGCCACGGTCTGCGGGATCGATGAATGATCCATGTCAGTGACGGGATCAATACTAAACGCGTGGCCGTGGCTCGGGGGCGGCGGTTAAGAGCGGCGCTCGGCGGCAGCGGGGACGACCTGCCTCCCAGCAGTCTTTTAGGCGGAGCTGGAGGATTTAGTGTATCTAACGGCTGGTTAGCGGCACGGGGAAGCGCTGGTGTCGAGGACTGACATTGCCACCGCTCTGTAATGAGATTTGTAAGCGGCGCTGACCCGGCGGGTAATGAGGAGACCGAGCGCGAGGAACAGCCTGTCCTCTGACGAGCCATTGGACCGGACACCTCCCCCCTCCCGCCGCTCTCCTCCACACCGTCATCCTCCCTCTCTCTCTGCTTCTCTGTCTTCCCTCCATCCCTGTCTGTCACTTAGGGAGGGGGTGGATCGATTCTGAAGCATCAATAAGACCAGCCCTGATGTTTCTATTTATAGAAGAACTGATAGAAGTTAGGGTTATTATAGTATAACACACCAATCAAGCATAGATTCATAACCCCCTTATTTCTTTTTTACACCTATTATCCATTTTCAGCTCCACAGGACATGTTATAGTTCCATAATAATTATGGTTGCGCATTGCATGTGCACATATCACGTTCTTTCCGAAAATATGCTGTACGAAACGATACAAATTGTCGTATAAATTTTTCAGTACTGTGTGTGTATGGAGGAGCTATTGGATAAAGCAGTTTCTGGTCAAAAGTTTGAACACCCCTCACGTCCAGAGCTACCTAGCATCCATAGTCGAGCGATGTGCTAGGGCGTTACTGGGTGGTTGCTAAGATGTTGCTATGGTATCCATGATGGTTGCTATATTGTTATAACCTCATTTATGCAAATACTTTAGTTAGCAACCACTCCGAGTGGTTCATGCTGCTTGTCATCAGCTGCCAGAGCCCTGAGAGAGCACAACTTGCCTTGCTCTCTCTGATGGTGCTCTTTCCTCTCATCACTCCTAGGGTGATGTGGATCAGCACAAGGCATCTGTGAGCTGATGTATCAGAACCGAGTTGCTGCGCTTTCCTCCAAGTTTAAAAAGAGACTGACTTCATATGTATCGGAGGAGGCATGTGCTAGTCTTAACCCTCTTTGTGTTGGGGCATCACTAGTAATAGAGGGAATGTCCTAATGAGTGGGTTAGGTAATTGGACTTTTAACTTGTAAATTTTATCTGGGGTCTTTCAGTCATTTTTCAGCAAGACAATGCAAAACCACATGGCTGTGTAGAAAAATTGCTACTTGTGCTGGACTGGCCTGCCTTTAGTCCTGACTTGATCCTAATAGATAATCTGTGAAGAATTTTGTACACTCTAAGGTGTGTTTGCATGATGAAAATAACATCTGAAACATTTAGAGCCCTATTTCAGTGATCTATAGCATACTAAAATTGCATATCATGCACCTGGATTTAACCCTCCTATTATCTTTGGTGTCATTTTGACCCCATTCAATGTTTAAAGTCTCTGAAAAAATGGTTGACATTAGTTTTGTGATTCATATTTATTGTCTTTTCTTAATTTGATGAAGACAATATGTAAAAAAGTTTCAATTTCAATATCTGTTTTATTAAGGCTGTTTTATTGGCATACAAACATAAGAAATATCAAGTTTTTACACATATTTGTGTGGTAATAATGCTGAGGTCAGTATGACACTCAGTTTTATAATCTTTCTCTAAATGTAACTTCACTTTAGGCCCTGAACTAACAACACAATGCTTATAATACTTATATAATACTAATATAACATTATAATAATGTCAGAACCGCTGATGATTCAAGCATAAAGTAACTGGCTAATAAAGATTGCTAACAAGCTAATTTAAATGTAATTATAATAATTTTCTGGAGGTTTTAATTGCTGGGATCATACTGATCCAGAGAATAAGAGGTGTTACTAAATTTGACGACAGTAGAAGGGTTAAGGCGTGTCGGTGTGTCTTTGGTATCATGAGGGCACAAAAAATACGCCTTGTGTGGCTCAAAATGCGCTGGAGAGACCTATAGGAATGGACTCTGATGATTGACTGTTGTCAGGGTTTTAATCAGTCAGTGGAGCTCCTGTGTTTTCCGCCTCCAAATTAGAAACACATTAAAAATTAACCTGAGCACACCTCACTTCCAGACCACCACACCCACCAGTGCAGATTTATTACTGAACTCTGATGGTATTTTAACAGCATGGGCACAAGGCGGGAAAATAGACTGTTGAGGGGTGAAATATAGCAATGAGCATATGAGATTTGAAGGGGACACGGCCACTTCAGATTAAATGGCGGTGACACCCATGGTGTAAAGGAATGTCAGATTTCCAAAGTGATAAATGCTTTACTGTCCCAAATTATAAAAGGTGTATGTTGCAGGCCTGAAATTTAGAAACAGATATATATATATATATATATATATATATATATATATATATATATATATATATATATATATATATATTATCAAATAAAATGAAGTTTGAGTTTGTAGTATCTGAAAGTTAAAGAGAAAATGATAGAACTTCTCAGAGTTAATACTGATATACTTGAGCGGAAGTTATATTAAATGTTTTTAATGCTAAAATATTCAGGAAAGCACAAATCCATCAAACTTTTATGAAAGTACAGGGAGCTGAGTACCAACCTCTGTAGTTTTTGGCAGAGAATTTTCTTCCCTAGTGTTTCCTTCGCGTTCTTCTTCACAGCAGGTAAACGAAAGATGCTGTATCTCTACGTGATCAGCTTCTATTATTAAACAAGTGCAAAAAAATATCTAAATCCACCATCATTTCCTTCCCCCATCTCTTCTCTCTCAACTCTGCTCATCTCAGTTTCTCCCGTTACACAAATGTAGTATACAGCTCTGGAAAATAATATGAGACCACTTAATAATGATGTTTTTCCTTGATTTTACCAAATTGAAAATCTCTGGAATATAATCAAGAGGAAGATGGATGATCACAAGCCATCAAACCACCAAACTGAGCTGCTTGAATCTTTACACCAGGAGTAAAGGCATAAAATTATCCAAAAAACAGTGTGTAAGACTGGTGGAGGAGAACATGCCAAGATGCATGAAAACTGTGATTAAAAACCAGGGTTATTCCACCAAATATTGATTTCTGAACTCTTAAAACTTTATGAATATGAACTTGTTTTCTTTGCATTATTTAAGGTCTGAAAGCTCTGCATCTTTTTTGTTATTTCAGCCATTTCTCTTTTTCTGCAAATAAATGCTCTAAATGACAATATTTTTATTTGGAATTTGGGAGAAATGTTGTCCGTAGTTTATAGAATAAAACAACAATGTTAATTTTACTCAAAATCGGGCTGTAATCGGGCCGTAATCGGGCCATAATCAGGCAGTAATTATGCTGTAATCAGGCAGTAACCGAGCCGTAATCAGGCAGTAATTGGGTCATAATCAGGCTGTAATAGTGCCGTAATCAATCAGTAATCAGCCATAATCGGACAGTAATCGGGCTGTTATCGGGCTGTAATCGGGGCGTAATCAGGACACAATCGGGCAGTAATCAAGCCATAATCAAAGCACAATCGGGAAGTAATCGGGTCATAATCGGACAGTAATCGGGCTGTTATCGGGCTGTAATAGGGGCATAATTAGGACACAATCGGGCAGTAATCAGGCCATAATCAAGCAATAATCGGGTAGTAATCAGGCTGTAATCTGCCAGTAATCGGGCCGTAATCTGGCCGTAATTTGGCCGTAATCGAGCAGTAATTGGGCTGTAATTGGGCCAAAATCGGGCCACAGTCGGGCCGTAAGTTTACATATACATGCACTAAAAAATCTGATCTAAAATCCTGCTCTCTTTAGACTTCTTAAACTGATGTTTAGACCTTATTTGGATTATTCTGATAAATCTCAGTATGTTGTTTATATACTGGAATACTAAAATAATCAGATAATTGCAGTAATCTTGCCATGAATAAATTCTGAGTGCATGTAAATGCAACCGCTGTCTTTCTGTTCGAACTCTCTCCCTCAAACTCTCTCTCTCTCCTCTTTACTGTTTTCTTATTTCCTCTCTACCCTTCACCTCCACCCCACAGCCCAACACCTCCTCCTCCTCTCCTCCTCACCTCCTCCTCCTCCTCTCTGGCCTGAAGCTCAGTGGTGTCAGTCCGTTAGTTCTGAGAGGGTTTCGGGTCAGAACAGACTGTGCCTGCCTGCTCCTTCTTCATGCTAGAAGGCATTCTTGGATATGCATTCATCTCACAGTACTGTGCTCTCTGTGCTGAGTGTGAATGTTGCTGTGAGTTGCTATGGCCTCTAAAACGAAGAAACTCAACTTCGATGAGGTTTTAGGTTGAAATTATCATCAGAGTCTGCGGATGATCCTCCTCCTGACTGAGATTGTAATTGGTTTGACATTATCATGTTCTATAGGCATATGTCTATATGCAAAGTATCAGAATATATTACCATTCACTGAATACTGAGGAGCCTATTTTAGCAATCTATAGCAATTTAGGCGAGTCGTCAATCGTGCACCATACAGCTTAATTCACCCCTTAAAATGCCTTATCCTGTATACAGGCGATAAAAACCCCTTTTTTCTGCATTAAAATAACTTATTTAACTTCTGAAAATTTGAAGGTTTGAAATCTTCTACAGGACACTTGGAGAAGCTGCCTGTTTTCTCTCTACTGCACTTAATGATTCCAGATCAGTAACAGGAATCAACCCAAATTCTGCTGGTTTGAAAACAGACATAAAAACTAGACCAACATAATGAAACAAATGGTTTAGAGGACATGAACTGTTTGATTTGTATTCAGGAAATTTTACATTTTAAAATGAAGTTTAGAAAAGAGCAGATTTTATCATTTTATTCATTATATTTTGATATTTGGCAGATTTAATTAAATATATATATACATATATATATTTTTTTTTTTTCAATTACAATTATGCTTTTTTCAGTAAAGTTACTTATCAAACACGAAAGCTTTTTATATAATGCTTGAATAAAATCCTCAAGATTTAGTGGTGTAACATCAGGAAGTAAATTGACAAAAATGATGGCCTGTTCAAGTTAAGGGCACGTCAGATAGCAATGTCTTTGCTATCGTAACAACAGGAAAAGTAGACCTTGCACAGTTTGAAATGAGCAAATAATGGGTGTGGTTTGATTTTCAGTGTGTCACTTGTCATTCTCTTTAAGAGCAAGGTGCACTCTGACTTTGGCAGATTGCTGTTTTAACAGTGCAGCTACCTGGACGTGTGCAATGCTTCTCAGCAGAGGAAACTGACCTGCTTGATGTAACAGTTTGCATTGCTGCCAACAGGCACGCGCTGTGGGTTTGTGCACTGCTGCATAGGCATGTGTGTGTAACTAGCGGGGGTATATGCAAGTAGTTGACAATTCACTGCCAAGATAGCAATGAACATCTGGGTGTTCATGTCTGTCTAGGTTGTATTCAGTCAGTGATGCACCTGAGTTTTTTCTGTTGCCAAGATAGGGATAGCAATACACTAGAAATTTACCTGAACACACCTCATTTCCAGACCACCACACCCATCAGTGTAGATATATTCACAAGCACTGTTGCTATTTTAATGACGCAGATGGAAGGGATGAAAATAGACTGTTGGTGGGGTGAAAGATAGCAATGAGCATCATGACACACCTTGCTTACGGTGTAAGATAGGGCTCTGTGTGTGTTTGCAATAGTAGTTGGAAGATACAGATCAGCAGAATCAGTATATAGAACAGATATGTATTGTTATATATGCCAAATATATAACACTCGGTCTAAGTTCAACTGACGTATGGTAATATTTTTTGAGACTTTGCATCCACCATGTAAAATTGGGACAGTTGCTCCATTATTCTCAGCAACAACCGGGGTGTTAGTACATGCAGCACATGTTGCAGATGCTTTAGGTGTTTGAAATTTGGCCTGAAAGTTAGAGATTTTTGATGTGTGGGCTGGTTTCTTTAAAGGCACCACTTTTCTATCTTACATGTTGAAAGTTTTGGCTTTTTGGTATGACAAGAACCATAGTAAACTGCTCTTTAGCTATACATTCTTTAAAACTAGCAGAGTAAATAATGGTTACATTAGCAGGAATAGCCAAAAGTATTGGGAAACCTGCTCAATGATTGTTTCGTCTAATATCAAGTTTAACAAAATTAATTTATTTTGCTTTTCTTGCTTTTCTTGAAGTCTCTTCTGTCCAGGAAAGTCTTTTTACTAGATTTTAATGAATTGCCATGAGGATTTGATTGCATCCAGTAATAAAAGCATATGTGAAGTCAGAATTATAGATAATGATCTTTACCCCAACTCATCTCCAACTTCCAACGTCATCCCATCCAAATGTATTGGATTGAGCTCCATTATTCCAGAGAACAGAGTTAGTCCCACTGCTTCACAGGTTAATATTATGGGGCTGTATATGTCTATAATCCACACCTGACATTGGGAATGGTGCCAACAGGTTCATATTTGTCATTATTCTTTTGGAAATACGTCTCTACAAAAACTACGCAAGCCATTTTTGAGAAAAAAAAAAAAAAAAAAGTATTTCCAACTAGTTTACTGTTCTCAAGTACTTGGTGGGCTGGGTTCCCAGACCTGAATTAAGCCTAATCTTAGACTTACTTGCAGTGCCAATGGAAAATCACCCTTGGAAGTCCTTTGTTGTCTAGGCTTAGGCTTAATCTCGGTCTGGGAAACTGGCCTTGTGGCTTAGAAACAGCTTTATCAACATTTCAGGGATTAAATTGGAAACTGAAACAGATTTTAGAGACGTTAAAACCAAGTTCTGCTACATTTATGTGGAATAGATTGCTCCCTTTCTCTCAGGAGTCACCAAATAATGTTCACTTGAGTTACCAGTAATGGGATGACCCTTAGGATGACATCAGGGTTTCTTACTCTTAAGGCAAGTCCACTAAACAGTGCTGAAATGTGGGGAGCAGTCTTGCAGAGCATGGAATGTTGTTTTTTAGTGTTTTTTTCATCTTTCACTTTCCAGAAATTCATTCACTTTTCTTTGATATTCAATCACAAAAGCTGACCCATAGCTGTGCACTGTACCACTGCAACATGATTGGCTGATTAGCCAGATGCATGAATGTGTAGGTCTTTCCCAGACAGGGGTTAATTCATTTTAATTAAATTAAAATATATAAATAATATAAAATCTGCAGTAAGATGATGTTATAGGTCTGTGGGTTGACTATGATGTGGCAGTTCTCTCCATTTAAATTATTAGGATACCTTAGGTGCTAATAGACACGTTTTCAGCGGGATAATGCTCACTCACACAGAACTGGTTCCACCAGACAAGTAGTAAAACAAGCAGGAGTAAAAAGGATAACAAAACTAGAGGGCTAGGCAAGAGAGTAAACAAACAGCAGAAAAGGATCGATAACAAGAAGGCAAGAAATTGCGTCGTAACAGAAAAACGTGTCGTAACAGAGCTAGAAAACTAGATAATACTCGGCAGTGAACCAAGGAAAAAATGGGCTAGTAATACAACTATAGATAGGTGTGGGAAATGTGCAATCAGAAAGAGGGTGAGGCTGAATGCTGCAGAGTCATGTGTTCAGCTGAGTCATTGTAGTTCATGGGCTGAGAATGCTGGGAAATTGAGTCTTTTGGAGAACCATTGAATGGGCAGACTGATAGCGTCAGGGCTGACATAGATGGATGGATGGATGGATGGATGGATGGATGGATGGATGGATGGATGGATGGATGGATGGATGGATGGGTGGATGGATGAATGGATGGATAGTTTCTTGATCCAGAAGGAAATTTAGCAGTCAGTAGCACAACACAACACAGTAGAAACAAACAAAAATTATAGGGGTGGTACAGTAAGAAAGTACAGTAAGAAATGTCAAATTCTAACTGAGATTTGAAATATTAACTATACCTTATAAGATATAAGTAAAAAAAAAATGCTGAATAAAGAACATATACATGAATAAATACAAACCTATACAAAGTATGAAAGGGACCAGCCATAGATAGCAGGTAGTGCAGTAATATAGAATAAATTAAGTATAAGGGAAACCTGTGCAAGTATTGTATTTAAGTTAAATGAGTAGTGCAGTGTCCAGGAGTGTGAATATACAGGATGTACCATAAAGAGTCAATGGTGCCCAATAGTGCAAATGTACAGGATGTGGTATATTAAAGTGTTAAGTGTCCAGGGGTGCAAATGTTGCAACCAGTGTAAGGTTACTAGATTAAAAGTACCATAAGCTCAGAGCTAGTTCTAGCAGGACACTTCTGTGCTCATCACTCATATCTCAACCAATCACCAGCTTCCACCTGTTTTGTTTCTCCTCCTTCCTCCCCACCACCACCAGTTTGGTCCTGCATGCTGCCCTGCGCTGACGACGGGGCCTACTCCAAAGACTAACTTTTCATACATTTTTATCTAATACATTAAACACTATCAAAATTAAACCTATTATTATTGCACGCTTGCCTCTGGAGTCTTGATCCAGAATGCAGCAACCCATCTGGTTTTCAACCAGCCAGAATGGGCACATGTCACCCCGATGCTCATTGAGCTCCATTGGCTACCAGTTGATGCTCGCATCAAATTCAAAACTCTTACAATCGCCTACAAGGTGATGACAGAACAGGCTCCTTCCTACCTGCACTGATCACTCCTGAAGGCTTACGCTACCTCCCGGCCGCTGCGCTCCTCCAATGAACATCGCCTCGCTTTACCACACAAACATTCACACAAAGCAATCCAGACTGTTCTCATACAGAGTTCCACAATGGTGGAACAAACTATCTTCTACTACCAGATCAGGAGAATCTCTCACTATCTTTAATAAACTCATGAAGACAGAGCTCTTCAAAGAGCAGTTACTCTCCTAACACCTCTAACTAACTACCTTCCACTACCAGATCAGGAGAATCTCTCTCTATCTTTAATAAACTCCTGAAGACAGAGCTCTTCAAAGAGCACTTACTCTCCTAACACCTCTAACACACTAATTACTTCTAATCTCATTTCCTTCTTCTCCTCCTTCACTTCTCTATCCCATTATTTCCCTTTGACCTCCTTTAGGCCTTATCTAAAGATGTCTTTACCTCTAACTTCTATTACTTTTGTACTTTACTATTGTAAGTCGCTTTGGACAAAAGCGTCTGCCAAATGTAATGTAATGTAATGTATTGTAATGTATTTCTGGTAGAACTGAAGGTCTGCATCAACAGATGAGCTTCATTCCTACCTGTACACCAACAAGACGGAGCTATTACTTAATAGAGTTTCTAAACAACAGTAAAAGCTGTTGAGTAAAAAAATGCAGAAATGTAAAGCTAGCGGTTCTGCAGTAAAGTGTGTGCGCCTGCGTTTCTCTACCTGCTGAGCACATCCCTGCGAGAAACACAAATCCTGCAGACTCATTCAGACGGGGAAGAATGGAAAGAGGAAGACAGATGGCCGTGCTGTTACACGTTCAGACACATGTACCCAATTATTTTGCCTGGGCGTTTGTAATGCAATGCGTTCTCTGTGAGGGTTTCGCTGAATTCGACTCATAGCACAGCTATTGTTCATTTTGTCAGCGCATTAAACATTACGAGAGCAACAGAGTGAGGCTGCGAGATTCTGCAGCTTTACAGCACAGTTTCTATACAACATACTGTACAGAAGAGGTGATTATCCTGGTTGGCATTTGTCATGCTAATTTGTTTGCTAAATTTAACATGTTAGTGATAAAAACCTTCCATAACGTCTGTAGATGCTACATTGCTTTTTTTAGTTTTATTTTCCTCAATAAAAAAAGTGCATTTTCTACCATTTTTAAAATTGACATAACTCCTAAGCTCTAGCATTGGATATATTTTCACCTCGGTGAGCAGTTTTTTAACCAACCTAACCATCAAAGGCCAGATTACACCATCTAAGACCAAAGAAATGTAACATTACAGACAGATCTTGGTGTGGTGCAGAGGATAACACCACCATCTTCCAGTGAGCTACCATATGGGAGACTGGGGTTCAATTCCAGGTCTGGTTAGCTATGCTGTTCTACACCAATTAGAGTCCTTGGGCAAGACTCCTAAAACTACATTAGCCACCTCTGTAACAGGAATAAACTTGTAAGTCGCACTGGATAAGAGCATCAGATAAATGTCACCATCCAAAAACATCAAAATAATCTTTTAGATTATTTAGATTATTCTCTGATAGCTGGGGTTTTGTGATGCTGGTAAACGCCATCTACTGTACCAACCCAGGAAAGCAGGGCCAATTGTGCTCTCTCGGACTTCAGCTGCTGATGGAGAAGCAGCACGACCAAGGATTCGAACTGGTGATCCTCGAATCATAGTGGCAGTGCCTTAGTTTGCTGGACCACTTAAAAATATATATCACACAATACATTGTATTTTATAAAACAATGTTTATGTATCAAATACAGTGATGTGAAAAGGAATCAGGTCAGAACTTAAAAATAAGTCTTTGTCTTTCACTTTGTATTTCCTCAGATATTTATATTTATATTCAGAGGTGGATTGTTTGTATGTTTATTTGGGTCATTGTCTTGCTGCAGAACCCAAGTACGTTTCAGCTTGAGGTCACGAATGGTAGAAATTCCATTTATCACAGCAAGCAGTAAAACAGCCCCAGACCATCACACTACCACCACCATGCTTTACTGTAGGTATGATGTTCTGTTTATAAAATGCAGTGTTACCTTTACGGCAGATGTAACAGGACACACACCTTTCAAAAAGTAGAAGGTTTGTCTAGTCAGTTTACAGATTTTTCTTCCAAAGTCTTTGGAATCAACAAGATGTTTTCTGGCAAGATTGGGACAAGCCTAAAGTAAGGGGAGGGGTGGGGTGGGGAATTACATAAAAGAACAGAACAGAAGTGTCAGGAAATATACAGCAATATAAAATAAAAGCAATAGGTCAGGTCAGGTCAGTCGAGTTTAACGCCACATCAGCTCG
Organism: Astyanax mexicanus; assembly: GCF_023375975.1. Taxonomy (NCBI): domain Eukaryota; kingdom Metazoa; phylum Chordata; class Actinopteri; order Characiformes; family Acestrorhamphidae; genus Astyanax; species Astyanax mexicanus. The sequence continues at coordinate 51,235,118 of NC_064414.1, forward strand.
TCAGCTATTTCGTGGCAGGATAGGTAACGTTTATTCACAAGGTTCTATGATCTCGTCCTCAGAAGAGGACTCGTAGGTCGGTAATAGTACAGACACATTCACTCACACACTCACACCTAAGGGGCAATTTCAACCAAGTTCCAATTAGCCTGAACGTGCCGTCTTTGGACTGTGGGGGGAAACCGGAGAAAACCCACGCAGACACGGGGAGAACGCGCAAACTCCGCACAGAAAGACCCGGGTCGCCCCAGCCGGGAATCGAACCCAGGCCGGCTTGCTGTGAGGCGGAAGTGCTACCCACTGCGCCACCGTGCCACCCTAAAAGCAATAAATACAAAAAATTCAAGAGAATGTAAAAATACAAAAATAAATATATATAGCTAGAAAAACTAAAATTAGAGGAAATATGGTTCTATGATAATAGATATGTGACTGTTATTTTATTATTATTAAGTGACTGGCTTTTCCCTAGTGAAAAAAAAAACAGATTAAAGTATACTAAGCATCATTATATTATATTATATTATAAAGTGTACCTGTATCCACATTATTAATCAGTATATTTAAATGCACTTATTTTTTGTACTTATTATACTTTAATTACGGTATAAAAATAGTACAAAATTCTTACTTAAAGTGTGCTAAGTGTACTTAACTGTACTAAAATGGAACTACTTTAAATATACTTAACTTAGATTTAAACATCCTACTTCATGTATGTAACCCCATGTTTTAAATATGCTTACAGTAAAATTAGAATACATTTAATGAGTATTACAACTGTATCACTATTAATGTACACCAGGGATATAGAAATGTACTAAGAATTGATGTTAAATATATGTGATCTATTTATATTAGAGTACAAATATGTTTCTTGATCTTGTCTTTTGTAAGAAGCACACTGCTAGTGTACTTCATAGGGTATAAAAATGTATTTTAATATACTGCACTACAATTTTTAGTGTGTTACAAATTTACTTAACATTTTTGAAATGTAGTAATTTAATTTACTTTCTAAAAAGTTACATGATACATTGTATTTTAAGTGAACTACTGTAACAGTTGTTTTTACCACACTTTGCTAAAAATATACAAAAGTATATTTGGAAATAAGTATTTTAGAGGTATATTTACGGTGGCCGAGAAAGCCCAACGCAGTGCAAATTGAAAAGCGCTGCAAAAGCACAAAACACATCCATCAAAATTACAACACAGGCGCAGCAACTAGAAAAACGCGCTGCAAAAAGAAAAACGCGCTGCAAATAGAAAAACGCGCTGCAAAAAGAAAAACGCGCTGCAAATAGAATCACAACACAACGGAAGTGAGTCACAACTAGTGCTGGGCGATATAACGATATCGATTTGTTTCGCGATAATTTTTCCCTCGATGACGATGATAAGCCTGTGCAATAGAATTCGATAAACATTCATTTCCATTTCCGTCTAAGTGGCGCGGCAAACAACGAAAACACAACGTGTAATCAATCCAGAAGACGCTGGAGCAAATTAATAAATAGTTAAGAAAATTGTAATAGTTATTCTCATGCATGCAACAAAAAACCCTAAAGAATAGTGGAGTATGGCCCGACACACGCAAACAACCATAGTGTTTGTACTTTGGGAATAAACGGCCGCACTGTTCAGCACGTTTTAAATAAATTTTAAGTAAATTTTAAGCACTAAATGTAATTAATTCAATTTATATTAGGACCTCGGGGCAGGTGCTGCAAAAATGTGTATGTGGGGCGCGGATTAAAGGAAGAGGTTTTTTTGCGGAGCGGTAACAGGACAAAAACACCTTAAGAATGATGTCTAAATGACTTTCCTCTAATCTAATATAATTTAACATGGTTTAAGGATATAAAATAATTTCTAAACAAACGAACTTTTTAATATTGAGCTTATGGCCCAAGTGCAAAAACACAAAATCATTTATCATTTAGATTATCTGCCTGAACGCGAGCCCGAACCCGAGCTTGAACGCCAGCCTGACTCAGGCGCTGCATGAACTCGGGCCGGTCGAGAACACCGCTTTCCTCTCAGATTAGGCGGAAGAAAATGGTCTTTTTTTTAATGTAACAAATCACACTGTGATTTTTGTGATATTTCCCCAATTACAGCTCAGCTGCGCGTTTAAAGCTCAACGCATGAATTAATCGGTGCGCTGTGCGCCGCGCGTGCTCGCGGGGGATTTGACGCGTCTGTCAAGCAAGTTAATGGACCGTTTTGGGGGCAGAGATTAAGAAGTACAGCAGGTACATCTCAGATTTGTAGTTTAATGCTCTACTAAATTACTGGCTTTAAAACTGGCTCATGATATGGTCGGTTCTGGCTGGATTTTTTCCTGCCTACAGGCTGCATTTGACGGAAAGCAGCTCCTCAGTCAGACAACAGTGTCAGCATACAAATCGTGTGCGTTTCCTACAGGACAAACCATTTAAAAGTGCAGATAAACTCATTAAAAAATCACACAGTGTCTGTCTGGCTTAAAATACTTTTAATAAGTTCTGTATGCTAAATGACAAGCTAAGCTAATAAGCTAATAACATTTAATAATAACAGAAAAATAGATATGAATTTGGAAAATAACCAACTAAAGTGAGCTCAAAATACAATAATAAATATAATCTAACGAATTTCAAAATATAAATTAGAAATATTGAACTTCAATATTAAATTCAACTTCAACTACAAAAAACGCAAGGACCGATAGAACATAACGAACAGAAAAAAATAAATTTGAAATTGGAAAAAAAGTTCAAAATGCTAAAAGAAATAAAACCTAACGAATTTCAGAATATAAAATCTAAATATTGCACTGCAGCAGTACAAAAGCCTAAGTGCTTAAACAAACAAACCAAAAAACAGCCTATCACAAATCATTTTTTGAGCCCGACCCAGCTGAGGAAAAGGTGGGAAATCTTTTTTTTTTCGGCTGGGTCTTGGAAAACTTTGTGGTGAATTAAAGGGGCCGAGTTGCAATTTTTGTTTTACTTTAATCAGTTTTTAATCCGTCTTTTTAAAAACAAATATTCCAATATTGGCTGCCAATCAGTGCCCAATATTCTGAGCTCAAAAAACGCTATTCGGGCCAGCCCTACTAATCTAATATAATTTAACATGGTTTAAGAATATAAAATAATTTCTAAACAAACGAAATATTTAATATTGAGCTTATAGCCCAAGTTTTTTTTTCAGTCATGGAAAATTGGAAAAAATTGGAAAAAAGCCCGAGTTCATGCAGCGCCTGAGTCAGGCTGACGTTCAAGCTCGGGTTCTGGCTCGCGTTCATGATTAATTTGTTTTTTTTAAAAACTAATATTGGAATATTCGCTACCAATTACTGCCAAATATCCAGAGCTCAAAAAATGCTATTCAGGCCAGCCCTAATAATTATGGAGATACAGAAAAAAATATTGTGATAAAACTTCCATCACTCCCTTATTCTCTCACTAATAAAAACAAACCTTTAAGTGTGACACAAAGTGATTTGATTTATATCGTGATACATATCGATATCGACTGATATGGAAAACTATATCGTGATAAGATTTTTTCCCATATCGCCCAGCTCTAGTCACAACACAACGGAATTTTCCCGGGGGACCTTAAAAGATGCTGTACCAGCTGTATACAAAGGACAATAAGTGGCAAACAAGCTTCTGAAAAGTAAGTTATGTTTATTACCTGTGATTACCACGGTTGTGTGCATATTATTAAAAGTTCTGCTTCACAAAACGCCTTGTTTGCCACTTATTGTCCTTTGTACACATAGTGAAGTCCGAGACGTTACTGAAGACGCAGCTGGTACAGTATCTTTTAAGGTCCCCTGGGAAAATTCCGCGTTTTTCTATTTGCTGCGCCTGTGTTGTAATTTTGATGGATGTGTTTTGTGCTTTTGCAGCGCTTTTCAATTTGCACTGTGTTGGGCTTTCTCGGCCACCGTATATATTGAATATTGTACTTCATAGCAGTACACTATATTGTACTTTTTTAAAAAGTACGATAAAAGTCTACTTTCAAACATTTGATGAAAGCATAATATTAATGTACTTTTAATATATTTTGAGTAAGTACATACATTTGTTAGTATAGTTACAGCATACTTAGATATTTCTCAATATGTTTTAAGTATAATTAAGTATGTATTTGTTTTACCAGGGTTATTAAACATTATTTTTTGTCATTTTCACATCACACATAACTCAGAAATGTGCCACACAAATAAATAAAATCCCTAGAAAATATAAAATATCTATTTTTAGCCTGAACTACATTCTCAGCTCCTGCCCGGAAAGTCCGTTTTGCTCCAGAACCGAGTTTAATCTGTGTCTGGGAGCCCAGCCTCATAGCTGTGCTCCTGCTGGCGTTGTTACAGGCCTGTCTGCTTTAGCAGGCGATGTATTGTGAGGAGCATAACTACAGCTTTAGGGGACTCTGGGTTCTTGTTAACTTCTTTCACCCTTATCACCATCGCTCATCCTCAAACCGGCTGTATCGGAGCCGGCAGTGGAATCAATACTCTTCCCCGGCACTAAATCCTGTTTCTAACCCCTGCTAGACCCAGAGCGGACCTGAATCCAGCCCATCAGACCCGGTCTGGAGCCGCTGCAGCCGATCCACACGCCCGGACAGACAGACAGACACAATTAAGCAGTGACAGTCGGATGCTGAAACACTGAAGAGTCCGTGTGACAGAGACTGTAATTGAGCCTCAGGAGAGCAATCCTCACCCTGTAGGAATGAAGCAGCTCACACCCAACCACATACTGTACCTACAGTACACAGCAGCATGAGGAGGAACCACAGCATCTTCATATCTCCTTATTTTATGTACTGTCTATCTACAGCAGATGTATAAAACGTCCTTTTATGTGGCATTTCCCACAGTGCATGTTGATTTTGTTCAGAGGTGGAAAGTAATGAATCACATTTACTCAAGTTACTGTAATTGAGTAGATTTTATGAGTAATTTGTAATTGTTAAAGTAGTTTTTAAAAAAGGTAAATTTACTTTTACTCAAGTACATTTTGACACAAGTAATCTACTTCGCTACATTGGAAAACTCCCGATTACTGAGTAAAAATTAAAATGCTGGGAAAAACACAATTGTCTGAATTAAAAAATAATAATAATTGGCTCGGATGCGCTGGCGCATGGATGCTCACGCGTAGAAAACCGAGGCAATAACGTCCTCATGCAATACAGAATGTGCCCCACCGGACAGAGCTGTCAGCTTTCAAAACTTCCACATCAAACCTGAGAAAGCATGTGGTGTAAGTATTTTTATCATTAAACAATCTGCTTAAATGTTTAAAAAAAAAACAGTTAAAGAAGAGCAATTGCAAGTTAAAATATAACAATGACCTGAAAAACTACAAACTAAAAATACGGTTTATAGTCACATATATGACCATAACTTTTCAATAGTAAAGAAAAAAATGGATCATAGAAACCTATACTACTTGTTCTTGAAAATGTTTTATGGGGTGTTCTGAACAAATACTGCCTGAAAGGTCCAAATTATTAGGTGGAATAATAGTTCATTAAAAACAATTTAATTTATGATTTGTTGTACTTTTTAACATCAACTAATTAAAAGTAACTATGTAACTTTTAATCAAAGTACATTTTAAATTGAGTACTTTTTTACTTTTACTCGAGTAGATTTTTAGATGGGTACTTTTACTTTTACTTGAGTAGAATTTTAGCCAAGTAAAGGTACTTTTACTTAATTACAATTTTTCAGTACTTTTTCCACCTCTGATTGCGTTACTGTAGAGTTCGGCTTACCGCCACTACACAGCAGTGGAGTCATTGATGTGGAAACGCTGCAGACAAATGTTTATTGTAATCAAAGCATCTCATTAGTTTGATTCAAGGTAAAAAAATAAAAAAAAAGTGAAATGCTACATTTTTTTTCCTTAATAAATGAAATAATCATAAAAAAATGCTTTTTATATTAACTCAGTTTATATCCCTGGTGAAAAAAAAAACAAAAACTTAATTGTACTTAAAACATATTGAGAAATGTCTAAGTATCTTACTTTGTACTTACTTAAAATATATTAGAAGTACATTAATATTATGCTTTCATCAAATGCTTGAAAGTAAATTTGATCATACCTTATATAGTGTATAGATCATACAATATAGTGTTTTTTTAATAGACTACTATGAAGTACACTTATAGTTTAATGCAATTCAATATACTTCTAAAATACCTATTTCCAAATATACTTTTCTACATTTTTAGCAAAGTGTGTTAAAAACAACAACTGTTACAGTAGTTCACCTAAAATACAATGTATCATGCAACTTTTTAGAAAGCAAATTAAATTACTACTACTTATGTATGTCAGACATGTTCTTAGCAGCTCATAATTTTAGATTTTATACTAATTAAGCCTCTTTTCAGTATGTAAAACGTTTGGATCAAAGTTAATATCATAACTTGTGTTTGATGTTATTTTTTATTCACTTGAATAGTTTGATCCTCGATTGACGGAGTTTGTAAAATTTATAACATGACAAATTAAAAGGATTAGGATGTTATGTTATGTTATAACCGAGCAACAAGCAAACATATTTTTTCCCATGCAAATGTAATGTTTTCATTAAATAATTAATACAGAGTTCAGAGTTATTTAACATTAAGAGAATTAGTTACATTTATTTTATATTACATTTGGTTACATTTTTTTTACATTTATAAGTTACATCTGGCCCTTAGAGGACAGCCATTATGCCGATGTGGCCTTTGGTGAAAATGAGTTTCAGACCCCTGATCTACAGCATTAAGCCAACAGAAGGAAAAACCCAGCCTATAAAATGTTTGGTTGGCAGAACGTTTTCTGAACGTTACAAATAAGACTCTTAAAGTATCCTGGAGAGCATCACAGGCAGCATCACCACCTGGTATGGACCTCTACCACGAAAACATCTGAATTTACACGTCAACCAGAAACCAGTAAAGTTTACTAAAAGAAAGGATTGATTCAGCAAAATAAATTAAGTAAAGTTTACTAAAAGAAAGGATTGATTCAGTAAAAATAAATGAAGTAAAGTTTACTATAAGAAAGGATTGATTCAGTAAAAATAAATGAAGTAAAGTTTACTAAAAGAAAGGATTGATTCAGTAAAAATAAATGAAGTAAAGTTTACTAAAAGAAAGGATTGATTCAGTAAAAATAAATGAAGTAAAGTTTACTATAAGAAAGGATTGATTCAGTAAAAATAAATGAAGTAAAGTTTACTAAAAGAAAGGATTGATTCAGTAAAAATAAATGAAGTAAAGTTTACTAAAAGAAAGGATTGATTCAGTAAAAATAAATGAAGTAAAGTTTACTATAAGAAAGGATTGATTCAGTAAAAATAAATGAAGTAAAGTTTACTAAAAGAAAGGATTGATTCAGTATGTCATGTCTTAGCCCTGTCTCATGTCTCTGTGTGTTTTCCTCACGTGACCTATGCTCCTCTGTGTCTCTTGTCAGTAGATTTCCACCATGTGTTTCTCATTTGTAGCTCCGCCCCTTCCCCAGGTGTTTTCAATTCTAGTGTGTTTCCTGTTTCTTTAAATAGATCCCATGTGACACTTTGTCTCTGTCGGTCTTTGCACCTTCACCTGTCGTTTGTCTCTCTCAGTGTTTAATAGCTTTTCTCAGTGTTTCCTTGTTCTCTCATAGCCTTAGTTCCTTGTTTCTTGTTTATTTCTTGTTTTCTCATTTATAGTTATTTTCCTTGTTTATTTCTAGTTTCTTCCCTTGTATATATTCCCTGTTTATTTATTATCTTTATCTCTTGTTGGTTTAGTTTATGTTCTTTTGTTTCACTGGTTTGTTTTGGTTTTTGGTTATTCGTTTATCTTTGTTACATGTTTACTTGTTCCTCGTTTCCTTGTTTCTTTGTTATTTATTTAATAAATTATTTATTTATTTCGCCCTTACCTGCACTTGTGTCCGCTCTCCTCGTCTCCCTGCCTGGGTCTCCGTGACACAGTAAAAATAAATGAAGTAAAGTTTACTAAAAGAAAGGATTGATTCAGCAAAAATAAATTGAGTAAAGTTTACTAAAATAAAGGATTAATTAATCAAAAATAAATTAAGTAAAGTTTACTAAAAGAAAGGATTGAGTGAAGTTCAGTTCACTTATTTACTCTATGTAACATTTAAGTCTTGAAACCGAGTTGAAGTTACTTAAATTTACATGAAATTAAATTTACTTAAAAAAAAAAAAAAAAAGCAAATGCAGAAAGTTGCGAAACTTTTTTTCAAGTCAATTTTACTCATCGTTTTTTTCAGTGTAGATAGTAGTTTCCCAGACAGGGAATAAGCCTAGTATTTTTATTGAAAGGAAAATACAGCGTAAAACTAGGCTTAATTAACCAAATTATCACTTTATTGCTGATTTTAGTTCATTCAAAAAGAAGTAGTTCTCAGAATGGCCACTAGAAGGCGCTAAAGTCAGTGTATTTGACCGCTTGTTGGTGATTAGCTAATATTTGTATCAGCTGTGTCTGTACTGCAGTAAACTGTGTGTGTGTGTGTGTGTGTGTGTGTGTGTGTGTGTGTGTGTGTTTGGTGATAAACGCGCTGTTACTCGTGATTTGTGCGCCTCAGCTTCAATAAAGTAAGTTTATTGTTAATTTTAACTCCTTAATGACTCATACTGCTGTAGTTGTGTGTGTATGGTGATGTTAAATCAGTTAATTGATCTGTTTTAATGTTTCTCTGTGTTAAACGCTGCTACTGAACACAGGTAAACACAGGTAATGAGAGAAAACTGCTGGAGTTACAGTGAATAATGTTGTGTATTATTTACTGTAATTTACTGGCAATTCAGTGGTGATATTTAGCGCTGTTTAACTGCCTAAGCACCCAGTTAACCTGTAAATGAGTAATTCGCCTTAATATATATATATATATATATATATATATATATATATATATATATATATATATATATATCCTTCTTTTGCTGCACACAGAAATTAGATAATTGCTTCCTCTGTGATCAATTAATCAAAGTAATCGCATTCATAGCTTTTTTACTAAGAAAGAATTAAATTAATAGCTAAAATATGTTATGTATTTATACGTCATAATGGCCCTTATTTTTATCCAACAAACACAATCTGTTTAAATCTGTGTAAAATATTGATATTTCTCATGTTTCATACAGCTAAAACATTTTGGTCACACTAACCCACCAAAGTGCATACACTGAAAATATATTATAAATTTCATTTTATGTTTACTTGCTTGTCCTAATTAAATTAGGAAAATTAATTAAACTTGACACTCAAAAATATATATATTTTTTAAAAACAGTAAAACAGTCATTTAAATTTATATTTAGAGATTTTGCAAATTTGCTATATATATATATATATATATATATATATATATATATATATATATATATATATATATATATATATAAGTAAGTAATAAGTATATATAAGTATAATTCAGCTAAAATGATTTTTAGCTGAGAAACAACATCGTAGATAATATATATATATATATATATATATATAAGTAAGTAATAAGTATATATAAGTATAATTCAGCTAAAATGATTTTTAGCTGAGAAACAACATCGTAGATAATATATATATATATATATATATATATATATATATATATATATATATATATATATATATAATATAATATATTATATATTATATATATATATATATTATATATATATATTATTATTAATATTATTATACTTGCTTGTCCTTAAGAAATTCGAAAATTAATTAAACATGAAGCATAAAAAAGTAAAAAAGTAAAACGGTAATTTAAATGCATATTTATAAATAAATGTGCTGTTATAAATATATTTTATATATATTTCCCTTTTTTGCTACAGACAGAAATCAGATAATTACCTTCTTTGTGAGCAGTTAATCAGTTTAAATTGTAATCAATTAAAAAGTATTTTCTTTTATGACTTTTTGCTAAGAAAGTATTTCAAACAATATAATTCAGCTAAAATTAATAAAACTGAACTGAGATATTTTTAACATTAATAGCTGAGATGTGTTATATTTGTAATACATATTATTAATATTATGTTCATATTATCAAACGAACACAATCTGTGTACATTTCTTTAAAATATTGATATTTCTTATGTTTTATAACTTGGTATCACACTAACCCACCAAAGTAATAGAAGATATAGACACTGTATATTATATATTATATGGTAAATCTTATGTTTAATTGGTTGTCCTAATTAAATTATGAAAATTAATTAAACATGAAGCTCAAACATGTCATTTTTTAAGTGTCAAATATTGAATGGGGTCAAATTGGCCCAAGAAAGATAATAGAAGGATTAATATATGCGCATGATAGAGACATTGCTGATATATCAGTTAAAATACACATTTTCAGTATATTATTTTATTACACTCAGTCATTTATTTCTGTTTTAAGCAACGCACGTCTGTTAATTACCTGATCTGTGATTAATTAATCTAAATTAATTACATTCATCAATTAATTTAGCTAAGAAAGTGATTTAAAATGTATAATTGAGCTAAAAGTAATATACAGGGCTTTTCTCAGCTTGTGTATCTGGTGGAGTGTATGGTTGTGATGGTTATATAGACAGAGCTGTATAGTCTTTGGTTCTACAGGGTTATTATCATGTATTATCAGTGTGTGTTATTAGTTAGGAGAGGGGGGGCGTGGCTTATGGTGCTCTTGAAGACCACAAGGTGCTCTTGAAGGGGTGATGGGTAAAGATGGGTAAAGATGTAATCATCTGATTTGCTCTCCTCTCTCAGGCCGGTGGGGAGTCCTCTGCTTTAAGGACCTAGAGCCCTTCGGACTCTTCAGCGTCGGCTCTTTACCCAACCGGACGCGAGCGGAGGAGTCAGCTGAGCTACAACTCATTACTGCTACAGTGAGAAGAGCTGTGTATAGAAACGAGTGAGTGTGGAGTGTGTGTACATTTAGCTCTGAGTTAACAAGATGTTAATGATCAGAAATGTAATAATTAACCCATACAGTACCAGTCATTTTTGCATTGTTCTGCAATGTAGATTAATACTAAAGTCACATTCTCTCAGTTGGAGCTGAGCCAGAGTGTTAAATTATTGGTTATGTACTAGTGTATCTAAAAAATATAGAATATGATTAAAAAATTACTTTATTTCAATAATTCAGTTTAAAATGTGAAACTCATTTATTATATAGATGTATTACATACAGAGTGATCTATTTTAGGTGTTTTTTTTTCTTTTATTGTTGATGATTATGGCTCACAGCCAATGAAAACCCAAAAATCTCAGAAAATTTGAATATTATATAATAAAACCAATTGGTACTTTTGGCAGTGTGGGCAGTGTGCCAAGTCCTGCTGGTAAATGAAATCTTCACCTCCATAAAAGTTGTCAGTAGCAGAGAGAAGCTGTAAGATATGAAGTGCTGTGAGATTTTGTGGGAAAACAAAACTGCACTGACTTTAGACTTGATAATAAAACACAGTGGATCAACACCAGCAGATGACATGTCTCTCTAAACCATCACTGATCATCAGTACATTTTACATTTCATTTGTAAATCAAGGGAGCAGAGTCTGGAGGAAGAGTGGAGAGACACACAGTCCAAACTGCTTGAGGTCTAGTGTGAAATTTCCACCAATCAGTGATGGTTTAGAGAGACATGTCATCTGCTGGTGTTGATCCACTGTGTTTTATTATCAAGTCTAAAGTCAGTGCAGTTTTGTTTTCCCACAAAATCTTACAGCACTTCATGCTGAACCTCTGCTACTGACAACTTTTATGGAGATGCAGATTTCATTTTCCAGCAGGACTTGGCACACTGCCCACACTGCCAAAAGTACCAATTGGTCTTATATAATATTACAATTTTCTGAGACACAGATTTTTTTGGATTTTCATTGGCTGTAAGCCATAATCATCAACAATAAAATAATTAAACACTTAAAATAGATCACTCTGTGTTTAATACATTTTATTATATATTAGTTTCACATTTTGAACTGAATTACTGAAGTAAAGTAACTTTTCAATGATATTTAATTGTTTTGAGATGCACAAGTATTTTTAACAGTAAATAGCGGCTATTTTAAGAAGTAGATGACAGAGAATAGACGGTAAGGTGGCCAATGGTAGGAAAAGCCCCCCAAAATCATTTCTTTTGGTGATTTATAGAGCATTTCTGTTTATTTAGATTCTGCTTAGATTTCCATTTTTGCTTAGAGGTGGCCATAGTTAATGGGATATGTACCAAGTCTGCTAGGTATGAATGTGGCATTAATGTGGCCTCCATTGGTAGCCCTGCCTTCGATATGTATCTATGATTAGCCTCAAAAACACTAATTGATCCGATCCATCTCTACTATTAACGTGTAAAACGATCTAGTTTACCATAGCAAACACTAAGCAACACCCTGGCAACCTTGTTTAAACTATTCAGATATTTACAATTTGATTATTTATCAGTTATTAGCTTTGGTATGACCATTAGTATGTAGATATAAGGCACCTGACCTCTGATTTCTGCGTTTAAGGTTAAAATAAATGTTGGCACAGCAACATTTACACACATATACAGTATATAAGAGCATGGGAATTAGAGGCCGACCGATCGATCGGCCAGCCGATTTAATCGGCCGATTTTTGTTATTTTTTTATCAATCGGCATCGGCCGATTTTCTTATTTGGCCGCGCCGATTTTAATCCGGCACATCTGCGGGCAGCTACTTGGAACGCAGAGCAAGGTTTCAAGAGTGAGCAAGACTTTCAACGGGTAAGGCATCCATTTTTACAATCCAGTGTCCCAAAGTCTATATTTTCTCTCATGATTAGTAATCTGTGATGTTGCTTCATTTACTGAAAAAGAATAGAATTTCAACTGCATCGGTGTTGTAGCATTTCTCTCCAAACGAAACTATGCTTAGCGTTGATGGCAGGAGTGCATTTGGAATGCGCCCTGACTATGCAAGGCAAGCCCTATCTATAAGCTCTAGTATAAAATAACTGACGTCTCTTCTTCAGAAACGAAAATCTAAGTAAATAAAATCAAATTAACACTTGATATTTTCAGTATTTAAATTATTTTTAGACGAAATGAAAAAGGGCAGGACTAAAACTGTTTAAGGATATTCGCAGCATCAGCTGCACTGAAATAATAATTACTGGTTACTTAGGATTATTAGAGGACTGTACTTCTCCTTATATATAAACAGTGTTGGGCACGTTACTTTGAAAAAGTAATTAGTTATAGTTACTCGTTACTTCTCCAAAAAAGTAACTGAGTTACTAACGGAGTTACTCCACTATAAAAGTAATTAGTTACCAGTAAAAGTAACTATCGCGTTACTTTTTATTATTCGCCCGTCAAAAAAAGGAAATCAATTATGCATTTACTATTATTATTAGAAAAATAACAAAAAATAACAAACGAAAATAAACCCAAAATGTTGACAAAAATATAATCTAACGAATTTCAAAAAAATAAAACGAAATTCTCCACACAACCAAAGAAAATTACTAAAACTTGTAATACTGAAAAAAGCGGAAAAACGCGTCTGGGGATGAAATTTAACAAACCAAGCCACACTCAAAAGAAATATGTATATATAAAACAAAATAATGGACAAAAACAACAATTTAATGCCCGTTAAAATGGTATTAATATAACAGCTTCACCAAAAGAGAATAGAGCTTAGATCGTGCCCAAAAAATCCGACCCAGCCGGAGCCCGTGCACATTCTGCCCAAGCCCGAACCATAAACTGTCATTATGAGCCTGACCCGATCCGCCCCATAAACTGTCTGTTTTCGGGCTGATTGAATGAGCGAAATATAATCAGAATTATGTTAATTAACACTGTAACATAGAAGCATAGAACTATTATTTAATTTAAATGATTTTTAAGAACAGCTACACACAATGCTGCAAGTCAAACGCGGAGGCGTTCACGTGCGCCCAGAGCTACGTGATTACAGTTTTCATTTTTATTATAGTTTAATTTTATTTTGTTTTTATTTTTTCTGTTCATTTTAGGGTGGGCTTGCCAGCGCGAGCGCTTTACACAAGAACTAACGGACCACGAGTGCCGCGCGCTCGGCACAACAACTCCCGCTGTACAACTCCGCTGTACAACAGCGCTTATAAATAAATTAAACACAAAAATGAGGGTATTCTATCAGTAATTTCAGTTCGTTTTAGTTAGTTTTATAAACACAAAATACAGTTCGAGATAGTTATGTTTTTCCTTTTAATTACCGTTTTTATTAGATTCAGTTAACACAAATGTTTTTCACTTTCAATTTTCGCTATTTCGTTCCCTTTAGTGAACAATAATAATTGGTTACTTAGCAACATTGTGATTATCACACCAGAGCTTTATATAAAATAAAAATAGGAGCCTGATTTCGGGTCGGTCCTCAGGTCGGGATTCGGGCAGAGAATCTAAGCTCTAAAATAGAAAGCAGCAGCACCACAAAAACCGGAGCAGCTAAAAAGAGCTTAACGTCCTTAATTCGGAACTTGGGTTGTCCACGGCAATCACTGAATTGATTAGAGCACGCAAATCGTCACAATTGTGCCTCACTTCACCACGCCAAACCACAGGCACAGCGGCCAGAAGCTCAAGTTCACCGGACAGAGGAGGGGTTAACCAGGGCAAAGCGAAATAAAAAAAAAAAGTTCATAGAGCTGCTAAAGTAACGTGCAGTAACGGGGTGTCGGAAATGGTAACGGCGTTATAGTTACAGTCAGAGTAATTAGTTAGATTACTCGTTACTGAAAAAAAGTAACGGCGTTAGTAACCGGCGTTAGTGCCGCCTCCTGCTGTTCTGCTGTAAAACTCACCCGTTTAAAGCGGTTTGCGCTGTTAGATATTAAATGAAACGATGAGCAGAATTTTCTGTTTTGTCGGGTTCTACTTTAGAACCCCCTCCAGACTTTTCTGATAAAAGCTAATTTTATCCTGAACCTATAAAGTCCGCGCTCTTCAGCTTTCTCAAC
Source organism: Astyanax mexicanus (assembly GCF_023375975.1). Taxonomy (NCBI): domain Eukaryota; kingdom Metazoa; phylum Chordata; class Actinopteri; order Characiformes; family Acestrorhamphidae; genus Astyanax; species Astyanax mexicanus. The sequence goes on from NC_064414.1 coordinate 51,250,140, forward strand.
TCATTTTCCGCTCACGCACCGAACCTCCAGTACAGCTGATGAGACGCGTTTCTCTGGCTAAGGAGCTCATTTGAAGAAGAAAAAAAACCCAGATAAAGCTATATTTAAATTACAGCACCTGTCTGTTTTTGCATTATTTATAATTTTATTCTTAATTTAAACGTCACCCATTTTTGTAAAATATTAGCTGCAGCCCTAATGTGAACATTTTATAACATTGTCCTCCCATGTCCATTCGTTTTCAACTGCATGGAGTTGAAGAAGAAATGAGCTTTGCCGTTTTGGAGTAACTATCTAAAGTTGTCACATTATGGAAGTCTTCTTGCACTCTGTTAAACATATTAAAATGAATAATTAATAGACTAACAGACTGCAACAAGTCATACATTTGTTAATTAGTAGGCCCCTACAGTAAATTTTATATAATAGCCAACATAATATTTCTACTATAAACATGAATATATAGTGTATATAGAACATATGTTATATAATGAATAAAATAAAATGTTATGGATAATACAATCTAAATAAAATTAATATTTTTTTTATTAACATATAGTGATATAGTAACATTAAAGTCACTATAAAATGCTAACCTTATTTTCAATAAATTGTGTGAAGTTTACAACTGTTGTTCCTCCTCTTACTAGTATGATTTTAAGCATGCCAAATAAATATAATACGATAGCATATCGGCCCTAAAAATCGGCAGGTCACATCGGCCATCGGCTGACTCTGACCACTAATGATCGGTATCGGCATCGGCCTTAGAAAAACCCATATCGGTCGGTCTCTAATGGGAATACCGCACAGACCCAGCACAGCTGGAGAGTGCGTCTCTGCTGATGGTTTATTTCTGATATGTACATGTTTTATGCATATTATTCGCTTCATTACTGCCATTTCCAATCTTGTAAATAAGCTGTGCAGGGTGCATCATGTCTGCATGGTTTATAACCAGTGGCAGCTCATTTCCTCTTAGGGACGTTCATTTCTGATTTCATTTAATGTTATAAACATTACAAATTGAAATTTCGCAGCATATTTTTCTGACCCAAAACAACCGAATCAACTCTTCACTCAATAGTCCTCAATGGTGGACCCTTGAATATTGAACTAAACACACCTTTTCTCAGTCAATATGATTTTTTTTTACGTTTTGAATTTAATATTGAAGGCTATATTAAAGCTCTACAGCAACACATGCAGAATTATTCTGTAAACTAAAAGTGTTAAATAATCCAGAATCTGTTTTAATTTAGTTAAGATTCTTCTGTATAAGTATCAGATTTATCTTTGAGAACAGGACAGATCTGCACACACTTGGTGAGATTTGATTCTCAGTGTCTTCATGAGGGAGAGTCACCTGGAATAGTTTTCTCAGCGTCTTGAAGGAAGGAGTTCCTGGAGGTGCTGAACAATAGTTGCTCCAGGTCATCCCAATTAAATCACCTCAAATCACCATCTCAGTTCATCAGGTTTAGATCTGGGGATTAATGTGGAGAAAAAACACAATTTTTTTACTGTTTACTACATAATTCTATATGTGTTTCCTAATTGTTTTTCGTGTCTTTAATAATACTTTACAATGTAGAAAATATATACATTAAATAAAGGAAACATTGAATGAGAAGGTGTGTCCAAACTTTTGACTGGTACTGTATTTGTAGGATTTATAGGCAGTTTTTACCCAAATATGTCTTCTCAAGTTCTCATGACAATTGTCTTTGTGTTTCTTCATGCTTCAAGTTAATTTTCTAGATTAGTAATGTTTGTCAGAAATGCACAGTATATTAGATATCTCGTCCCAGCATGTGATGTCACTTCCTGTATGTTTTCTGGAGAGGTGCTGCTTTAAAGGAAGCTAGTCTAATCAGACTCATCGGCTGCGTCCAGAAACTTTCGCTACTCCTCCTCTAATACTCCTCCTTTCCTACTCCTCCTCTCCTACTCCTGGAGGGATGGAGGGAAGGAGCTGTAATTGGGGAAATGGGACAGCTGATCCCTTCTAGATAGGATGTTGACTACTGATGAACTGAGCCAATCACAACGCTCACTTTCAGCACATGCCGGATACTGCGCAGCCAATCACTGCTAAATACATACAAAAATAAAAATGAGAGATCAATAAACACAATTACAGATTCTAGAGACCATAACTTTGACAAGCATATATTAAGCTTCAAAGTACAGCCTGATTTGCTATTGATGAAGGTTGCATATGTAAATATTAAATTATTTTAATAGTGAAATATGATTTAATTGAATGTAATAAAACAAAAAATCAAATATAAATAAATAATAAATATAATTATAAATATTATATTTTGCATACATGTTCAAGTGAGGGGCGGCACAGTGGCGCAGTGGGTAGCACTTCCGCCTCGCAGCAAGACGGCCTGGGTTCGATTCCCGGCTGGGGCAACCCGGGTCTTTCTGTGTGGAGTTTGCACGTTCTCCCCGTGTCTGCGTGGGTTTCCTCCGGGTGCTCCGGTTTCCTCCCACAGTCCAAAGACGGCACGTTCAGACTAATTGGAACTTGATTGAAATTGCCCCTTAGGTGTGAGTGTGTGAGTGTGTGAGTGTGTGAGTGAATGTGTCTGTGTGTCTGTCTGTGTCTGTCTGCCCTGCGATGGATTGGCGGCCTGTCCAGGGTGTATCCTGCCTTCCGCCCGATGCCTGCTGGGATAGGCTCCAGCACCCCCCCGCGACCCTTCACGGATTAAGCGGTTGACAATGAGATGAGATGAGATGTTCAAGTGATGTGTACATGTACAACAACATGTTACATATAGGGTCATTAATATAGTTTTACTGAACATACAGCTTACCTAAACTAAACATTATATTACTACTTTACTGGCTGTTTAATTAGATAAGGAACCTAGTTAATTAATATGCTTATGACGTATATTTGGGCGTTGCCTTCTCCATTCCCGCGAGCTCTGTGGGCGTGGATGCAGTGATGTCATTCGATAATCCCTAAAAGTCTTCCGGAGTAGGATACACTGATGTAACCTCCGTTGGAAGCCTATTCGAGGCGGATTTTAAGCGGCTTCTTTTGTCTCCTACGGTGTTCGGACAGGCGGCAAGATGGCGTCACGAAATCAGTTTTTTTGCGGGTTATGGAGGAGAGGAGGAGGATCGGTAGGACAAAAGGAGACACTTTTGAGGTTTCTGGACACAGCCATCCTCTTGCAATCATTTGAAACGGCATAGAGGCAAAGCTGTAATGCCGCGGACATTGTGACTGTTTAAAGAGCAGCCCTTTCTCCAGAGAATGAGGACATTCTCATCTTCTTAAAGAAAAACCTGAAAATATAAAAATAACAATTGTTTTGTCTAGCCTCAAATATGTTAATAGTTTTGGTACCTTAAGGAACATCTTTCTCTCAAATAAAGTTAATAATATATCTTTATTAAAGAAAAAAACTTGTCGTTCTCAGGGACCGAGTCTTATTTTTCATGTTTAACTGTTACAGTAGCGTAGAGTTCAGTTTGTTAAGGCTCTAATTGTTCTATTATTTTGTACATGACTGGTCCTGTATTTTTTTATTTTATTTTTTTGTTATGTTGCACATTACTGTTTTAATAGTGCACACTGCTGCTACCAAAAAAAGCCACTAGATGGCATTACATATATATATCTTAATTAAATTATTTAAATTTGACCATTAGTGCCTAATGTGGTGTATTACAGATCACTTGTATCACTTTGCATCACTTATATCAAGCCCACCTTTTGAAATATGATTTTGTAAATTTAATGAATCAAACCAATGACTGATCATAGACTAATCTAAAACTGGCATAGGCCTCTCTGATGTAAAAAAAAAAAGGAAAAAAGAATATCGAGAATCGAATCGTGACCCTAAAATCGGAAATAAAATTGAATTGAGAATCTAGAGAATCGTGACACCCCTAGTAATAATATAGTAAAACTGTGGTCCACTAAATTAACTCGCGTTCAGAAGCATCTCTATGCAGAACATGCAGTACGTGTTAGGTGTTGTTTATTCGAAACAAAGCCTGGTAATTTGTCTCTGTCCAGCCAGGAATGCATAGACATATTCATCACGGCTAAATCCACAGCACTCGTCTCTCTCACAAGTACAGCAACACTTCACATAACTAGACATCTCAATTAAAGCAAGGATAAGCACCGCAATCTATAGCTCAGCTTAGCCACTCCTGCTGTACCGGGAACAGGACTCAACTACAAACGACCACGTGTCCTCTCTTCATGTGTCCATCTGGGCTTTAAAATTGAGTTCAATATCTGCGATGTTTTCACTTTAATCGAATAAAAGATTTAATCAGATTAATCACAACAATATTATGTGATTATCTGTGATTGATCTCTCTTTTTCTTCTTAGGACGCAAGATTTTATAGAGTATATTTAAATGTAAATAAAGGAATTAATGTTAAAAATGTAAAATGCAATTATATTTATATTAGTGGTGATAATTAAAATACTAGTATATACTCGCTGTATGTTTGAGGGGTGCTGGAATAAAAAATGCATGATAAATTGGATAGAGGAAACTTTTTTTCTGATTGTACAGATTTCTAAATTAGAACTGAATTTGCTGAGTATAAAAGAGCATTTTCACACCTGTAGATGTGAAAGTTTCTATGGTTTGGATCAGTTGATGAGTTTGTTTATTTGGAGTGTTTCTCCCTCTGTTTGGTTTAGTTTCACACAGGCAGAAATAGAACATCCTATCCATCTGAACCTAAAATCATAGCTTACAATAAACACACTGACCAGTGTACAAACCATAGACTGTATATAGCTGGACAGAGCAACGTCTCTCAAAAGTGAAGCCACCACAGGTTGGGCGCCCCCTGCTGTTTGGTTGCAGAAAACTGTGTAACCCCACCCATTACCATACTACTGTAATTCTACCGCCATTATTTAAATGCAACAGCTAGTGTAACCTCTGCTTATAATGTTACATTTTTATATCCCCACAGAATTAGTTTTTTAAAACGTTATTCAGCTCTATTCAAAAAGGTGTGGTTATTGTAAAAGGGGTAAGACCAATGCCTGTGTTTTTGTGCGTACATGAGGCCCCAGGTCTCTACTGCACAGACTCAGGTTTCAGGATCTCCAACATGGCGGACGATTTTGGCTTCATTTTCATTGAGTGAGTGGGAACGGCGACACGGCGTCCATCTTTTTTTACAGTCTCTGCTAGAAATGTATTCACAAAATAGAACCTCACAACTTACTCAACTTACTTATGTACAGGTGTGGGTGTTCTCAAGCCATCCTCTGAAACACTTCATTACCAATATACTGTACATCAGGGGTCGGCAATTAAGTTTGGCCGCGGGCCAGATTTTTTCCAAGCCATTACATGGCGGGCCACAACCACTTGGGGGGGGATTGGCGGGCGCGGTGGCGGGAGGGCGCTCTTAAAATGACAAGCAGACATTCAAGTGGGCTGATGTGGGCGAAATCTGTGGACTGACCATTGGGGGCGCTATTAATGATATACCTGTTTGTTAAATAAAAGAAAAACAAACAGAATAAAGAAGCTAGCAGTTATCTAACAGCCCGTGGCTCTATCAAAAAATCTTTAATACATTTTTCTGTTTTGGAAAATTAAGTTTCTAAATAAAGAGCATTTTTGAGACGGACAGTCCGATTTTTTTTTCATTATAGTTCAACCTCACGGGCCAGATGTTTCTTGCTTGCGGGCCGCATCTGGCCCGCGGGCCGCCTATTGCCGACCTATGCTGTACATAATTCGGTCCCATGACTTTTGGCATGCCAGCAATCTGTTATTGGAGTTGACTGTGACTTATAACTATAATGTTTTTAGTATTTTATAATGTATAACTTCTAATTAAGTAAGTAATCACCTCAAGAATGAAATGAGAACAGATATACAGTATATATTCAACATACAGCAGCCTGTTGTATTAATTAACTGCATTAATTGCAATGCATTTATAGGTATTCCTCTGTACTCGCTATGAAACAGTAAATTAAACAGTTACCCAGAGGCCTCAGATGTATCTGAAGACACTGATAGGATCTGTCAGAGAACTCAGTAAGCAGGGCTGGGCAGTCCTGACACGGATAATTTGATCATATCTGTGTCTGATGGAGAATTCATTTTTTGTGGCGATATGGGCCAATAAGCAATTTGCAAATGAGTTCGATTGAATTTAATCTAATGCTGAACCTGCGAGGAACCTTGGCTTCAGAGAACAAGGCCCTGAATTGATCTGCTACTCGCTTGACAGTAAGTGAAAAGGACATTGTGCCTGTGTATCATTCTAGATTAGCAAAATTACAATTCATAATGAAATAAAAATTGAGCGTTTCAGTGGAGTTCTCTATGATGGATGATCACAGCGGGCCGCGGCGCACCATTTAATCTGAAATCCGCAAAGAAGCTCGATTAGGCCGCGCAGTGCCACGCTACATCTCTGTCTGCTGGACAAATATAATGGAATGAAGAGGAACTACATCTAAATATATTTTTATAATATTTTCTTAAATGTGTCTGTATAATTTTGCCAAATTAACTTAAACGTTTAAAACTAAATGTTAAAATGCTAACTCTACTAACCTAAAAGTGGAACAGTAAATCAACATCTAAAAAAAAAAAACATCTAGTTTTTGACTTCAATGTGACCTTTATTAAAAGTGCCATTGAAAATATGTTTTTCTTTATTTCTTTGTTTAATCAAGTTTCTACATTTCTGAAAAAACAAAAATAATAATAAATAAGCAACACAAAGACATGGTCATAAGAACTGCACAATGCAAGGTAACTTGAGCCATATTTGGGTACCCAGTCCTGCTGGAAAATGAAATCCGCAACTCCATTAAAGTTGTGAGCAGAGGGAAGCATGAAGTGCTGTAAGATTTTGTGGGAAAACAAAACTGCACTGACTTTAGACTTGATAATAAAACACAGTGGATCAACACCAGCAGACTTTTTAATGCTATTATTATTATTATTTATTATATATTATTATATTTTTTTTATTCACTAATAATTGGCATAGTATAGAATTATAATACATTTACCTGTGGATTTTGAATCCAGGTGAAGTGCACAATTCTTAAGAGCATTATTAGTTGGATTTGGAATGATAATAGTTTATATTCCTTTCAGTGTTTTTTTTATTATAATTTTTTTATTGAGCATTTTAAAGTAAACTATAATTTGGTGATTGCCTCTGCAGCGCCCTCTCAGGTTCATCTGTGCTATAGGTGAGGATGATGTTTCCGTGTACTTTGGTACGCAGACACTCAGAATACGCAGATCAGTCAATCAATAATGCCGCCCCCCTGCTGATGTCCAACCATGTGTGTCTCACCGCATCTCAGCCAATCAGCTCTGCCTCTAAACCCATACATCACCCAGTTCCCTTTTAAAACTCTCCCTCGCATTTTTTAGCCTTTTTTAAATTTGAGCTGACGATGAAGTCAGCAAAAATCAAGGGGGTTTAGTGCCCCTTCTTTTTTATTGTATGTCTTACCCTGGTGAAAATAATATATACATCTTAGTACAGTTAAGTACACTTAAAAGCACAATTTAAAGTAGGCTTTTGTACTACTTGTATACAATTAAAGTATAATAAGTACAAAAAAATCTTTAAATATACTGATTAATAATGTGGCTACAAGAACACTTTAGTGCAATATAGCATAATAATGCTTAGTATACTTTAATCTACTTTTTTTCTCACTAGGGTAAGCACCTTGGGATTGCTGCTCAATTTTGTTGTACACTGTGCAATGATGATTTGCTTTTTAACAGGCTTGTTTAAGATTCACATTTTGTCATTTTCTGTAAAATTGTGTTTTCTTTCTAAGGCCCCTTTTAAGGAGAGCTGCTTGCTGGCAGCTTTTTACAGTAATGACGCTTGACCAGCACAGCCTCTGGTTAATTCAGATGACCTTCTCCCTCATTTTCTCTCACCACGGGGTGGTGTGGAATTGTAAATGCTAATTACTTGACCTGTTAAATGAATTTTTTTGCAGCGGTTGCACGGCGCCAGCGCTGGCAGGACGTTCAGGTGTTAAAGATTGAGCTGGAGGAGGGCAGGAATTGGACGAGCCGTGCAATTACTCAACAGGCAGTTTTGTTTTTCTCCGGCTTTATCGCTGGATCGCGCTGAACAAATTATCAGTTAATCAACTGCTTTGGCTTTTGATGCAGTTTCTTCCGTTAATTAACACACGGCAGGGTTCATTTCACAGCTAGAGCTTCTGAAGAGTCGCTCGGCTCGCGTCAACCGCTGGAAAATATCAGCTTCTGAAATGAAAAATTGAGACGCTGCATTTTTCTTTGTCTTGTTTTCCAGGCTGGTGATGGTCCAGATGCACGCAGTGGGAGAACAGATGCTTTTCCAGACAACGTTTGACAGACCTCTGACTGTGAGAGGTAACAGACTGCAAAACTCACTCACCATTAACATTTAGAGAATGTGCTTATCTGGAAATATGCAGTGGCTCGCGCACACTTTGTGGTCAATAGGGGGCCATTATGTGGTTTGCGCTTTCTAAACCGTATTAAATTTCTCTCTACGGGTGTGAAAAAAATGCTGTGTTTCACTTTTTTAAGAAAACACGTTATTATACAGTTTTATGCTGTAATGAACAATGTAAAACTAAGTCTCTGCCTGTTTTTGACACCAAGGTTTATCCAGTGGATATAGATACTATCTATTATAAACTACCAGGATATGTTTTATGCTTTCATTGGTGGAAAAAAAAAATATATATATATATATATATATATATATATATATATATATATATATATGTATATATATTTATATATACATATATATATATACATATATATATATATATATATATATATATATATATATATATATATATATATATGTATATATATATACATATATATATATTTTTTAAGTAAGTACATATATATATATATATATATATATTTATATATGTACTTACTTAAAATATATTAAAAGTACATCAATATTATGCTTTCATCAAATGTTTGAAAGTAAACTTTGATCATACTTTTTAAAAAGTACAGTATAGTTTATTTAAAAATGCAGACTACTATGAAGTACACTTTTAGTTTAATATAATTCAGTATACTTCTAAAATACTTATTTCCAAATATAATTTGGTACATTTTTAGCAAAGTGTGTTAAAAGCAACTATTACAGAAGTTCACTTAAAGTACAATATATCATGCATTTTTTTAGAAAGTAATTTAAATTACTACATTTATAAAATGTATAGTAAAATTGTAACACTCTAAACATTGTAGTACAGTATATTGAAATATATATTTTATACCAACAAAATACACTAGAAGTGTGTTACTTACAAAAGACAGCAACAAGAAGCATATTTGTACTCTAATGTAAATATATTTAACATCAATTCTTAGTAATTTAATATGATTATAAAATACTTATTTCCAAATATACTTTTGTACATTTTTAGCAAAGTGTGTTAAAAACAGCTGTTACAGTAGTTCACTTAAAGTACAATGTATCATTTATAACTTTTTAGAAAATAAATTAAATTACTACTACTGATTTAAAATTTTTAAAGTAAATTTGTAACAAGCTTAAACTGTAGTACAGTATATTAATATATATATATATATATATATATATATATATATATATATATATATATATATATATATATATATATATATATATATCTTTTTTTTTTTTAATACCAAATGAAGTATACTAGAAGTATGTAACTTACAAAAGACAGGAACAAGAAGCATATTTGTACTCTAATGTAAATAGATCACATATATTTAACATCAATTTTTAGTATATTTCTAATATACCTGGTGTTTAATAGTGATGCAGTAGTTTTACTGTAAGCATATTTAAAATATGGGGTTACATACATGAAGTAGTATATTTAAATGTTATGTTATGTTAACTATATTTAAAATAGTTCCATTTTAGTACAGGACGTACTTTAGTGGATATTTAGACGCAATCGCAGTGGGACAGGGCCTTTAAATAAAGTAAATAAATTGAGGGGGAGGAGCTACAGAATAAATTGTTTACGCTAAATTGAATCAGTTTCAGCTGCATCTCATTTCCTGATTGTTGTAAAGTGTTCAGAGTATAGTCTGAGATGGTGACGTTAGACTGAGTGGTGGTTCATCACCACAGCAGAGCTCAGTTTTGAGCCAGACTGCCAGCTGGTCATAATCTAAAGGCAGTTTTATCTGTGTTGGTGCTGAAAAACTGTCTTCAGGCCAAAATCTGGAGCCGCAACACAAAATATAATCATAGGTTTAAAAAGCCAAAAGAAAGATCAATAAAACGCAGGGCTGTTCAGTTCAGATAAGGCGTGTTTCTCGGTCATGGTCATGTCATTTGCCTGGAATCTTAATTTTTTGAACTCATGCTTTTAGAATACAAAGAAATGCTGCTTTTTAATATTTCAAAAGTGAATGAATTCATGCATTCTTGCTGTTTTGGCAGAATAAAGATGGTAAAAAACCCAAAATATTGGCAAGCTCCATTTTTAATACGTTTGGATTTGGGTGATACAGTAGCATTTTTTTGGTTTCTAGTTTGGAAGACGACCTTTCATGTTCAAAGTCAACCATGTCATTTTTTTCTTTAATTTCCTTTTTACCACAGAAATTCACAGGATTCCAATCAATGTTTTACCAATTTTAAGAATTGGTGAATTTCTCCAAAAATAAAACTTGCAACACAATGGAATCAAAATTTTCACAGACATGCAGGTGTAACACCTTAGCCCATGTCTGTCTTGTGTTTCTCCCTCATTTGGTCTCTTGTGCTCCTGCCCCTCTGTTTACCTGTCATGTTTCCCAGTCATGTGCTTCTGTTGTGTTTTGGTCCTGTCTCCGCCCTAGCCCCACCCTGTCATCAGTGATTTGTAACCCCGCCCCCTCTTGATTGATCCTCAGGTGTTTCCAGTTTCCTGTTCCCTCCTCATGTATATAAGCCCCTTTGTTTCAAGCGATCTTTGTCTAGTCTTTTGTGTGATACCTTGCTGTGTGTCTGTCAGGTTGGTTTTTTGTTTCTAGAGTTACTGGTTTCTTAGTTTTGATTATACTTTAATCTCATCTTTGTTATTTTAGTTATTTCAGTCTTGTAATTTCGTCTTGCGTTTACCCGTGTTTGTTTTCTGTTTATTTTTAGTGAAGCTTTGGTTTGTTTGTTTTAGTTTGTTTATTTAATAAATAATATTATAAATATTTCTGCACTTACGTCCACCCTTCTCATCTGTGACAGCAGGACCAGTCACCTCTTCTCATTCAGAGATGTATTTTTACATTGTACACTTAATATGGAAGACTATACAAAATCACATACAAACATTATTCTGTAAACAAAAAATATGGAAACAAAACAGAATATGTTTTCTACTTTAGATTCTTCTGTATAAGTATCGCATTTATCTTTGAGGACAGATCTGCACACTCTTGGTGAGATTTTAATCTCCGTGTCTTCATGAGGGAGAATCACCTGGAATAGTTTTCTCAGTGTCTTGAAGGAAGGAGTTCCTGGAGGTGCTGAACAATAGTTGCAGCTTTTCCTTCATGCTGTGAAGCTCCAGCTCATCCCAATTAAATCACCTCAAATCACCATCTCAGTTCATCAGGATTAGATCAGGGGATTAATGTGGAGGATAAATACTTTTTTCCTGTGTACTATTTAATGCTATATTTGTCCCTTAATTTTTTACATGTATTTAATATTAATCTACAATGTAGAAAATACATTAAATAAAGAAATAAAGAAAAACATTAAATTAGACGATGTGTCCAAACTTTAGTCTGGGATTGTAGGTGGGATTTCTTGTAGCATATTAATCACACATATGGAGCAGTAACACAAGGCTACAGATTTTTATTTTCCATCTAATATTGAACCTTTTTGCTGCATTTCCACCAACAAAAGTAGGTTCTAGAACCAGGAACGTTCATTTAAAGCGGTAAACAAAGAACACTAGGTTCTTAATGGTGAACCGTGACTTCTTCTATTAATCACCGCTGTGCGACACTTTCTGATGGTGACGTTTGATGTGACGTTTTGAAGGTTCTACTAAAACTGTTTTGGAAACAGTTTTAATAGAACTGTTAGAAGTTTCTATACTTTAAAGGATCTTTATAGGAATTAATTTACATTAAACTAACATTTTTAAACAAACTCTATTTTTCTTATTAGCCACTTGTTTTTCCTCAATAGGCTTTTAATATAAAATGTAAGTAAATAAAATAAATCCAGACTGTGATGTAACAGTTTTAGGCTTTTGAAATTGGCCTGTTTTTTTTTTTTTTTTTTTTTTTTTTTTTTTTATAAGAGGATTAGCAGTCCTTGAGGTCCACAACTCTCATCATGTCACATTTGTCACATACCTTTTTTTTTACGTCTTTTAGGTAACAGTATGATAAGCTTTTGCGTCTAGGTTTCTCTTAAGGCTTATATGGTTTTGTTTGATTGGTATTAGCATATTCTCATCCCCACTGCCTAAAGTTCTTAAGCAATTGTGGAACTAATTGTGGAAGTAACTACAAACGTTTGCATATTCCAATGGTCTGCTGTTTTTGTGAGCATATAGTTCATTATAGCTCAATTGTAGATTTTTTATTCTGGAAAAGCAGTTTTGGTCACCATTGTTGTCCTTCTTTCTCACCATAGATGATTACAGCTTGCCAATTTTAAGTCAAAGTCAAAGTGGTTTTTATTGTCATTTCAGCTATATACAGAGTACACAGTGAAACGAAACAACGTTCCTCCAGGGACCATGGTGCACATAAACACAGTGTAGACAGAACAATAGTGCAACAGTACAAAAGTGCAGACAGACAATACAACACAATACAGACAAAGAATAATAAATAACAAGACAGTGTGCAAATTTTGCAGTGTGCAAAAAAGACCAGGTGAGGTAGTAATTACTCTATTACACAGTGTGCAATAGAGTCCAGTGAGGTAGTAGGGTTTTTAGTGCTTTCCATTTTCTGGGGTAAGTGGGGTAAGAGTGTGTGTGCATGTACAGAAAAACCATCAGTTCAGTCTCTGCAGTTGAGGAGTCTGATGGCTTGGGGGTAGAAGCTGTTGCAGAATCTGGTCGTGCTGGACCGGATGCTGCGGTACCTTCTTCCCTTAAGTGAATTTCTCCAAAAACAAAATTGGCAACAGAAATGGAAAAATAAGTTTGTATAAATGAATGTTGCACATAAATTTCTTAGGAAAACCTTCATTACATCTCGGTGGAGCATCAGTGGATTGGAAAACCATATTGATGCTGTTTTAAAAAAAAAAGAATCTCTAAAACATTAACTTCACCAGTTGAGTGTATCGTACGTATTGCTCTACATTATGTTTCTATTTTTCTCTTTTATATCCTGGATCACTGTTCTCTCACAGTATCCCCCTGTTCTCTTTTAAACCAGGGCCTCAGTAAACGTTCCAGCCTGCAATTGAATCATGTCTCCTCACCTGCTGTGTTATAAAATATAGCTACTCCAGAACATGGTGCTGCATTTAACATAAAACAGCAGCAGATGAGCAGAGAATAAACACAATAAACTGCACAGAACACTGGACAATAAATTACACAACCATTAAGCGCAGACAGCGGGGGAAATAAAACAGCTACTGGAACTCAACAGCGATGAGTATGCAATATACAATTTCATATACATTCATTATTAATAATCGTGTCTTTAACAGCGTAGATAGAAATCATTGTTAAATGTGATAAAAGAGTGTGTACATATTTAACCTAAAAAAAGGGTTTTGGCAACAGGTAGGGAGTTTAAGGTGGAACAGTGGCTTAGTGGTTGGCACTTTCGCCTCCCAGCACGGGGGGTCTTGGGTTCAAGTCCCTGTCTGGGTGGAGTTTTTCTGTTCTTACTTGGTCTGCTTGGGTTTCCTCCAGGGATTCCAGTTTCTTCCCACAGACCAAAAAAAAAAAAATGTAGATCAGGTAAATTGAATTCTCAATATTAATTTGTATATGTATATTTATAGGATAGTGTATATTAAAATATATATATGACTGTGCCCAGATATGAATTGGCACTCTGTCCTGGGTAAAATGCTGTAGTGCCCAGGTGATGCAGTCCTCCAGTTGGACTTTGGGGTTGTTTCCGGTTGAGAGTACGCTGTGCACTATTGGCTGCCACTTCTCACTGGTGTTTGGACGAGTGCTGAGTGTAAATGGTTGTGTGTAAAACGTATAAATTGTAAAGCGTCCTTGGGTTTTTAGACAGGCACTATGCACTGTAAATGTAACTAAATTAATTCATAAATGAAATTATTCCAGACTGTGATGTAACAGTTTGGGGGTTTTAGGATTCCTCCTTTTTCATGGTCTGTTTTATTCATGTTTGATTTGCTTTTAAATGTGTACATAACTAGGGGTGGGACAAAATATTGTTACAGCGATATATTGTATTGTTTTTTTTGGCAATATGTATTGATGGAACGATCCACTTTTTTCAGCTCCGATCCGATTCCGATATAAAACTGATATAAAACTGCCGATTCCAATACAAATATCGATACTTTTAGTTTATTATTAGTACTATGATTAAGGTTACAAAATGAGGCTAAAACAGACCACACAGCCCTTTAAAGAGTATACACAAGTGCATTAAATGTAAATGCATTAAAAATTTAATAATTTGAAACTCTTTATATACAAACACACAATAGTTTTTTTTTTCAAACTAAATATTTTATTTTTTGTTAAATATAAAAAAAATCAATATTAAATATGTTAAATATTAAATACAGGGCTCTAGACTAATTTTTTGCACTGATTGTGCAGGAGACTTTTATTTTGAAGCTTATGTTACACAGTTTAAAAAGATTTTAGTGTAATTTAGTTTTGTTCTACCTAAACATTTTAACAAAATAACAGTTTTACAAAGCTGCAGTAATAATAGCCAAGAGTTCCATTCAGTACCAGTTTGGACACACCTTCTCATTTAATGTTTTTCTTTTTTATTTATTTTTGTACTTTATTTTCTACATTGTAGATTAATATTAAAGACTATTGAACAATTGAGGGACACATATGGAATTACAGTAAACAGTAAAAAATGTTTATTCTTGTCAAGTCCTTGTCCTGTCCTTTTGTCAGACGTGTTTTTTCACCTCAGAGCACATGGCTCTTGTGTCTCTCCTCGTCTCCGCTCATGTCTTTTGTGTTCATTTGTAGCTCCGCCCCCTCATTATCTGTTCCCAGGTGTTTCCTGTTTACTGTTCCCCCCGTGTGTATTTAAGCCCCTGTGTTTTCAGTGTTAGTTTGTCTGATCTTGTGCGTGTTTGATGTCAGTCTTTGTTTTCTGTGTTTATTCAGCGTTAATTCCAGTACTCCTGTCTGTTCATGTATCTTGTTTTGAGTTTAGTTTTTGTTTATTGCTTGTTTTGTTAATAAATGACCCTGCATTTAGGGGTGGGCAATATTATATCGTATACAATATATCGTGACACAGAAATATCGTGATATTAAAAATCCATATTGTGATAATAGGGCTGTTCTTAAAATGTCTTAAAAGTAGTCTATGATTTACTGTGAAGCTTTAGGTGTATTTATTGTATAATTGTTTTAGTTTGCAGTTTATATGCATGCACTAAATATTCTGCAATTTTCTTTGCAGCATTATATTATTTTATGCTATATTATTTATTTTGCCACATTATTATTATTCTGTTATACTATTATACTATATTCCTGAAATTAATTAATTATTTTTCTGTTTTCCTATATCGCCAAGTATATTGTTATCGCAAAAATACCCTGAAATATCGTGATATTATTTTAGAGCCATATCGCCCACCCCTACCTGCATTTACATCCACCTCGCGTCCTCCCTGCTTCATTCCCTGACATTGTCCTCCACAATCCCTAATATTTTGTTTTTGGAACACGTTTTGTGTTCCTGTATAGCTTTAATATAACTTTCAATATTAAATTTACAATGTAAAAAAAAATATATAAAAAGAAAGAAAACACATTAAATGAGAAGAGAGGTGCCCAAACTTTTGACTAGTACTGTGTCGTTAATTAAGTTATCAGCTCCTCTCTAAATGAGGTACATTGATGCAGTCTGAAGGTGTCTCTGTTTATTCAGTGTTTGTGGTCTTTCAAGCTCTTTCTTACATCTAGCAATGTATTTTCTGCAAACAAACTCCACAACACACACACACACACACATTCTGCACTGATAAATGAATGGAAGTAGATGCTAATGGAATAATGAAGCTGCTGAAGAGGTGAATGTCTCTTCAATAGGGTCACAGGGTCCTCAACATCCAGGGCCTGATGGACTCTGTTTCAGAGGCGTAAATGGATGTGTTCTTACTTACGTTCTGTATGAAGCTGGAGTGGAAGCCTAATGATGCAGTTTTTAAGGGCATTGAAATACTCGAAATGTGTTCCTTGTAACGCTGTGTGTGAAGGACGGGACGAGGAGAGCGGACGCTAATGCAAGTAATATTTATTATAGAACAGAAAACAAAACATAAACCAAACAGAAACTCAGAGACCGGGAGACTAATAAACAGACAGGATATACACAGCCGTGACAGACGTGTAAACGCACAAGAACCGACAAAAAACACTAATGACAGAGACGCTTAAATACACACACAAGGCGGGAAAGAGAACAGGTAACACCTGGGGACTGACTAATGAGGGGCGGAGCTACACATGGACACAGGTGAGTGGAAAAACACCAGGGAAGAAACACAGAGAAGCCGGGTCACGTGAGAATAACAGACATGAGACAGGGCTAAGACATGACATTCCTCTTGCATATAGAAATGCCACAATGGAGGAAGAGACGTAAGAACGTAAAAAAAGGGTGAATTTTTTTTTTTTTTATCTTTTGAGGCTTAAAAAACCTGATCAAGCTTAGCAGCAGCATAACAAGTATGATCATTTTGGTTAATGGAAATACGGCTAAAGACTTGCTAAAGACCCCACTAATCAGATTATATTGCTCTTCAGAATGCATGTTTCAGTTTATGCAATTAGCATCAAAGCTAACAAACACCACTAACCTTGAAAACAATTAAGTTTTTACCTAAAGAAAAAGCAGCTCTTTTTTTGTTGTGTTTTCTCTTTAAGTTCCACATTGTTGTAGCGCAATTACAAAATTCTATTTCCTTTTAAAGTCAAGTGAGCATTGAAAATGAATCTACACACACACACTTCTTCTAAAAACTGTTTATTTGGGTGAGTAAAGTGCTTTTGTTTAGTTATAGTCTGCCCCAATTCACCCCAAAGATGTTAATGTAGCATCCGGCACTGTCCCGAATAAATGGATCAAAACGGAGGACCTAGTACGCAATCCTATACTTTACTTTTATTTAGTAGGTAGTTTTAGAAACGGTCTGGCTGGTGGTTGCTTTTTACTATTTTTATTAGATAAAAATACTCAAGAAGTGAGGCATATCATTTTGGGGTGTATGCTCTGTCACAGTCTGGGTTTATATGATGATTATATGAAATTAGTTATGATTATACTGATGGAACGAGAAATAGCACGATAAGTTTCAGGAGGACCTGGGATTTGTACTATAGACCACGTTCAGCAGCTTTCACACTTAACCAAACGTGCCGACCCCACGGGGATAGCGCACTCGGTGCAGAAAAAAAAGCCTAGGGTAAAAACACCCTTAGAATGCATTTATTTTAAGTGTTCTGCTAATATTGCTTCAATGTCACTTGTGTCAATGTTTTCATTTTTAGTTTAGGAATATATACTTTCCTTTAACTTTAGTAAACTATATATTGGTCTTGGTCTGGTCTTCAAGCTCAGAGGCTTGAAGACCAGAACCAGCCGGTTCTGACACAGCTTCTTCCCCCAGGCGACCAGACTGTGGAACAGCCAGTAGAACAGTGTTCTGCCCAACCCACCCCACTGACAGACACCCATATAAACTCTGCACCCTGCACTTTACTTTACACTGAATCTATCAGACTTTCCCATATTTATACAGCATTCTGCCCCCTGTACTTCCTCACTCAACTCATTCCTTACCTGCACTTACTCATAGTTATTCTGTCACCTACTGGACTATTTCCTCACTTCCACACACACACACACACACACTCTAGATATTTGCATATCTACATCTGTGCAATATTTGTTTTTTTGTGAAATATTTGTCTATAGTGTAAGTTATTATGTTTATGGTTATGAAGTGTATTGTGAATAGTGTTTATAATGTAAAGGTATCTGTATGTCTTTTTCATATTTTATTTTATTTTATTTATCTTTTTCTTGTAAATATTATTCTTTGCACATTGGTGGGAATCTGCACCCAAGTTTTTCACTCACATGTACACCTGTACTCTGTGACATGACAATAAAAATCTTGAATCTTGAATCTTGAATCTAAAACATATCTTTCAAAACAACTTTAGTATTTAGTCTAGCTAGGATCCTTCTAATAACATTGTGATACAAACCATTATTACTTTACATTATTACATGTTTTCAGAACATTTCTGCGATGTTATTTCTGTAACATTACAGACTAACCTTCCTCTGCAACCCCTGTTAGCTGTAATTGACTAGCTTAGCATTATTAACCCAACCAATCTGAGCAGCATAAAGTATAAGGCCAAACTGATACTCAAATACACGATACACAAACTCTCTCTCTGTTGGTCTACTTTGTCAATAAAATGATAGCATTTCCATGTTTAATAGACCTTTCTCATAATAGGTTTAGAGCTTTAGCTTTTGCAGCTCATAAAGATGCTCAGTGCGCCGTGGGAAGGTGGATTTTTCACTAACAACTGGATGTGCAAATGCATTCTGCGCTGCATCGCGCTCATGTTTTATGCATGGCTGAAATCAAACCTCCAGTGTATTTTTGATATATTTTTATTTTGCAGCCTGTATCTCAGCTAGATATATTAATGCTCTGGAGGTCTAAAGGTCTTCAGAGTGGCTGAAGACTAAAAAGAGAGAGTGGGTGATCCCTCCAGACTTGTTGCCAGATAATGACGCACCTCCTTTCTCAAGGTCAGAGCCACTGATCTCTATTTAAAGCTTCAAATAATCTCAATCTCTCCTATTCAAACCGAGCTTGTATTATCATCATGTCTGTATCCAGATCAGGTCAGGCCACAGCAGTTATGATGAATTTGAGTATTCAAGTGGTGAGACCTGGACTCTAAAGGGACTTTTCTCTACACTGGGTGTCTCTGTATGGCTTTATTTAAATAGAGGGACTTGGCTTTCATATAATACTGTATTTCTTTCCTTAATGAAAACTAAAAACTCAAATTAAACCTTTTTAATATACTTTCATTTGCAGTACTTAGCTCATTATACCATGCACTGTAATAGTGTGTAATAATTGTTGGTATATATATAAATATATGGGGCGCCAAGTGGTTCAGCGGTCTAAAACGCTGCCGCTATGAGCAGGAGGTCGCAGGTTCGAACCTCCACTCATGCAGCTTTGCCATTAAGCCATCAGAGCTCAGAGGGAGCAAAATTGGCCCTGCTCCCTCTGGGTGGGTAGATGGCGCTCTCTCCCCACATCACTCCTAGGGTGATGTCCACAGCACAGGGCATCTGTGAGCTGATGTATCAGAACCAAGTCGCTGTGATGATGCTCGGCAATGCAACAGCATCAGCAGCAGCTCGAAAAGAAGTGGAGTCTGGCTTCACATGTATCGGAGGAAGCATGTGTTAATCTTCACCCTCCTGGTGTGTTGGGGCATCACTAGTGATAGGGAGAGTCCTAATGAGTGGTTTGGGTAACTGGCCATGTAAATTGGGGAGAAAATGGGGAAAAAAAAAAGCTGGTATATTTAGTGTTTCCTTACATAAACCATTCACCACATTCCCCTCATACGTTTAACTACAATAGACTGTATTAAACATCACTCTTTAACTCTCTTTAAGTAAGCAACTTCCCTACCTCAACATGTCATAAACACAAAACATGGTGGTGGTAGTGTATGTGATGGTCTGGGGCTAGACAGCTTGCTGTTATAGATGGAACCAGTAATTCTACTGTTTACCAGACTATCTGAAGGAGAAAGTCCAGCAATCTGTTTGTGACCTCAAGCTCAGGTGTACTTGGGTTCTGCAGCAGGACAATGACCCAAATAACACAAACAAGTTCACCTCGGAATGACTTAAACTAAAAAAAAAAACAAAATGAAGGTTTTAGAGGTTCTAGTCAAAGTCTGATTGAGAAATTGTGGATGATCTTAAACAGGACGTTTATTCTCGAAAATCCTCCCATGTGTCAGAATTAAAACAATTCTGTAAAGAAGAATAGAACTAAAGTCCTTCACAGAGATGTTAAAGACTCGTTGCCAGTTTTCAGTAAATGTCACGAAGTGACCCAGGCAGGGAGACGAGGAGGCGGACACAGGTGCAGATAAGGGCGATATGAATAAATAATTTATTAAATACATAACAAAGAAACAAGGAAACGAGGAACAAGTAAACATGTAACAAAGAAACACAAATAACCAACTAGAAAAGGCAAAGTTCGTGAACGAACTTTAAGTTGGCTTGTCAAATAGTTACTAAGTTGTGTAGTGTGGTGTGGAGTGTGTGGGGTGTGGAGTGGGTTGTGGATTGTGTTTGGTGTGGTGTGTTTGGAATGTGGGGTGGAGTGTGGTGGAGTGTGGGGTGAGTTGTGTGTATTAGGTGTGGAGTGTGTGTGTTGTGGAGTGTGTGTGGTGTGGTGTGTAGAGTGTGTGGTGTGGTGTGGAGTGCATGGGGTGTGAAGTGTGTGTGGTATGTGTGTGGTGGAGTGTGTGTGGTGTGGGGTATGTGAGCTGTGGAGTGTGTGTGTGGTTTAAAGTGTGTGTGGTGTGGGGTTTGTTTGGTGTGGAGTGTGTGTGGTGTGGGGTATGTGTGGTTTGAAGTGTGTGTGGTGTGGGGTTTGTGTGGTTTGAAGTGTGTGTGGTGTGGGGTTTGTGTGGTGTGGAGTGTGTGTGGTGTGGGGTTTGTGTGGTGTGGAGTGTGTGTGGTGTGGGGTATGTGTGGTTTGAAGTGTGTGTGGTGTGGGGTATGTGTGGTTTGAAGTGTGTGTGGTGTGGGGTATGTGTGGTTTGAAGTGTGTGTGATGTGGGGTATCTGTGGTTTGAATTGTGTGTGGTGTGGGGTTTGTGTGGTTTGAAGTGTGTGTGGTGTGGGGTTTGTGTGGTGTGGAGTGTGTGTGGTGTGGGGTATGTGTGGTTTGAAGTGTGTGTGGTGTGGGGTATGTGTGCTGTGGAGTGTGTGTGGTGTGGGTGTGAAGTGTGTGTGGTATGTGTGTGGTGGAGTGTGTGTGGTGTGGGGTATGTGAGCTGTGGAGTGTGTGTGTGGTTTAAAGTGTGTGTGGTGTGGGCTGTGTGAGCTGTGGAGTGTGTGTGGTTTAAAGTGTGTGTGGTGTGGGGTTTGTGTGGTGTGGGGTTTGTGTGGTGTGGAGTGTGTGTGGTGTGGGGTATGTGTGGTTGTGTAGAGTGTGTGGTGTGGTGTTGGTTGTGTGTGGGGTGGGGTGTGGAGTGTGTTTGGGGTGGGATGTGGAGTATGTGGTGTGGGGTATGTGTGGTTTGAATTGTGTGTGGTGTGGGGTTTGTGTGGTTTGAAGTGTGTGTGGTGTGGGGTTTGTGTGTTGTGGAGTGTGTGTGGTGTGGGGTATGTGTGGTTTGAAGTGTGTGTGGTGTGGGGTATGTGTGGTTTGAAGTGTGTGTGGTGTGGGGTATGTGTGGTTTGAAGTGTGTGTGGTGTGGGGTATCTGTGGTTTGAATAGTGTGTGGTGTGGGGTTTGTGTGGTTTGAAGTGTGTGGTGTGGGGTATGTGTGGTTTGAAGTGTGTGTGGTGTGGGGTATGTGTGCTGTGGAGTGTGTGTGGTGTGGGGTGTGAAGTGTGTGTGGTATGTGTGTGGTGGAGTGTGTGTGGTGTGGGGTATGTGAGCTGTGGAGTTTGTGTGTGGTTTAAAGTGTGTGTGGTGTGGGGTATGAAGTGTGTGTGGGGTGGAGTGTGTGCGGTGTGGGCTATGTGAGTTGTGGAGTGTGTGTGGTTTAAAGTGTGTGTGGTGTGGGGTTTGTGTGGTGTGGAGTGTGTGTGTGGTGTGGGTTATGTGTGGTTTGAAGCGTGTGTGGTGTGCGGTATGTGTGGTTTGAAGTGTTTGTGGTGTGGAGTGAGTGGGGTGTGGAGTGTGTGGGGTGTGTAGAGTGTGGTGTGGGGTATGTGTGGTGTGGAATGTGTGTAGTGTGTGGTGTGGAGTGTGTGTAGTGTGGGCTGTGGACTGTGTGTGGTGTGGGGTGTGTGTGGTGTGTAGAGTGTGTGTGGTGTGGGCTGTGGAGTGGGGCGTGAAGTGTGGAGTGTGTGGTGTGGAGTGTTTGTGATGTGGATTGTGTGTGGTGTGGAGTGTATGTAGTGTGGGGAGTGAACTGTGTGTTGTGTGTAGAGTGTGTGGTGTGTGTGGGGTTTGGTGTGTGTGGTGTGGGGTATGATGTGTGGTGTGGGGTATGTGTGGTGTGGAGTGTGTGGGGTGTGTAGAGTGTGTGGTGTGTGGAGTTTGTGTGGGGTGTGGTGTATGTGTGGTGTGTGCGTGTGTGTGGTGTGGGGTGTGTGTAGTGTTGTATTGGTTCTGGTGTGGGTTGTGTTCAGCAGTCTCTTCTCCATACAGATACAGTACTGAGGAGCAGGGCAGAGAGGGGGGCCGTGCGCAGGATCGGCTGGTGTGTGTGAGATGGCCAACATTCCGCCCATTCATTCCTATGGGGAAAGTTCGTACGATAATTTTACGAAAACCGTAAATCGTATCGGAGAGATCAGCATATCGTCTGAAACGTCTCTGCAAGTTCTGTATGTCTTCTAAATTTCGTGGTTCTAGCTTGAAAATTGTGACTTTTAGAGCAGTTTGAAAAAAGTGTGAATGGAAGTCTATGGGGAAAAAAGTGACTTTGACGGAACCGTGCTAGAACCCTGGTTCTCCGATCGCTTAGAAAAGCACAAGCACACTCCACGGCTATGGGTTCTACCATCCTGTGAAGTTTGGTGGTTCTAGCTCGAAAACTGTAGGAGGAGTAGCGTTGAGAAATTTTAGCGTAGAATAATAATAATAATAATAATAATAATAAGAAGAAGAATAAGAAGAACAGTAAGTTGGCTTTGACAAGCCAACTTAATAACAAACGAGTGATGATAATAATGATAAACAAACAGGGAATATATACAGGGAGCAAAACTAGAAAATAAACACAAAGCAGGGTATATACAAGAGAATAACAAGGGAAACTAGAAATAAACAGGACTAGGAAGACTAAACTGAGCAGGGCAATAAACAGGGAAAATAACAAGGAACAGAGGCTATGAAAAACGGAGAAACTACGAAACACGGAGAGACAAAACAACAGGGGTTAGTGCAAAGACCGACAGAGACAAAGTGGCACAGGGGATCTATATAAGGAAACAAGAAACACTCTAGAATTGGAAACACCTGGGGAAGGGGCGGAGCTACAAATGAGACACAGGTGGAAATCTACTAAGACGGGAGACACAGGGGAGCACAGGTCACGTGGGGACGACACACAGAGACACGAGACAGGGCTAAGACCTGACAGTAAAGCCTAATTGTAGTTGTTACCTGTAAGGTGGCACAACCAAATTAAAACACTTTTTCACACAGGGCTGGATTGGTTTAGATTTAGATTTTTTTTTCCTTTAATAAATAAAATTATAATTTAAAAAGTGTGTTTTATATTTATTCAGGTTATCTTTGTCTATAATTAAAGATTGTTTGATGTTCAGAAAAACATCTGTATGAAAAAAGCAAAAACTAAAATCTGTAAGGTTGCAAATACTTTTTCACGCCACTGTATGTATTGTATAGTTTATTGTCATTGTTCTGTAAATACAGGTTGAATTCTACTGAGAGATGTGAACTGTGGCTGTACATTTGTCCTCCATATAAGCTCCTCTGCAGTGCTCTCTGGTCATGGTTAAAGTGTGATATGTGGATGAGGACTGGCTGTAGGGTTCAGAGTAGATCATCATTTATAGAGCTGAATGGCTGCAGGGCTCCAGGCGTGTAATAACATGTTATAGTATAACGCTCACTGAGATTGGCTGAAACCAGACATTTCACTTCTTTATTCTCCACATACAACAGTAGCAGTCAAAAGTTTGGACAGACCCCTTCTAATTTCATGTTTTTCTTTTTGTGTATCATTATCTATATCGTTGATTGATAGTACACACTGGAGCTATGAAGAACCACATATGCAATTATGAAGTAAAGAAAAAAGTGATGAGACAAAATATGTCTTATACTTTAGATTATTTAAAGTAGCCATATTTTGGGTTGATGCCAACTTGCTGATTGTGAGTTTTAGTTGTGCTGATCTCTTGTTAACTGCTTTTCCGCCTAGTTGCATACAGCTGCATCTAAAAAAAAAAACAATAGAAAAGCATTGAAAAGTGGACCAACACCAGCAGATGACATGTCTCTCCATTGATTATAGAAACTTCACACTAGACCTCAAGCAGTTTGGACTGTGTGTCTCTCCACTCTTCCTCCAGACTCTGCTCCCTTGATTTACAAATGAAACGTAAAATTTACTGATGATCAGTGATGAGTTAGAAAGACATTTCATTCCAGGAGAACGTGTTGTAGAAGAGATAGTAAACTGGATTAAATACTCTGTGACAGCAGAAAGAAAGTGTGTGGTATAAATCATCGCTTTCCAATGAAAAACAAGTATCTCTGAAACAGCAACTTTACAGGAGAGAGAAAAAAACTTCTAAACTTTCAATGGAAGTCAATGTAAAAAACTAAAATTCAGGTCATTTTGAAGTATTTCTATTAGTCTGTTCATCAAGAAATGTAGGCACAGTGTGAGGGACAGTTTGTCTTTTTGAATGATGTAGTACACTAAAAATCGACAAACATAGAGATACTTGTTTTTCATTGGACAGCGATGATATACACTATATAACAGGTGAGAATGATTAGTAGCTGGGTGAGCAGGAACACCGTAGCATCAGGTGATCAGTAGTGAGAGATCAGAGAGTTCTGGTGAGAGTGCATGCTGGGAAGGGGAGTCTTAAGTGACAAATTTAAAGATAGTGTAAGTATCTTAGAGAAATGCCTTGTAATATATTGAGTATCGCATAATCACAGTATCGTGATGTGATAACTTTATCATGGGAAATATATCGTGATACTGTATTGTGAGATATCCTGAGAATGTCTAGGAAACAGCTAAGCAACATTTTAGAAACGTCATAAAAGACCACTTATTTATAGCAACACCAGAGCAACCACCTACAATACCATATGGCTTAAATGCCAGAAGTTTCTTAGTAGGTCTGGATGCTACAGCTTTTACCATTAAGGCTATATTTTAGCACGAGTAGAATGCACTAAATATGTTAAATTAAACCCGAGCAGTTAAAACTCTGTATCTGCTGTATGAATTAGGTGGTGAGGAGGCAGTAATTGATTAGTTAAAGTGAGATTGAACTTTTTTACTAAAGTCGAATGAACAGATGTTCTCTCAGTGCGTGATGTTCCTGAGCTGTGGGAGCTGCAGGAGAAGCTGAGGTGGATTTGTTTTAATCGCACCCACGAGGGTCAGAAACGTCTTTATTGCTCACCAGTGAAAGATGACTGAAATCTGGCTGCAGGGAGAAGCAGTACTGTATAACAGATGCTTTAAAATCTGTGCTTATGTCTTTAAAAATACAGTAAACACAGTGGAAGCTAATGGAAAAATAAACTGTAGTTTATATGTAAATTTATGTTATTAGTTGAATGAATCACAGTTGTATCATTTGCATAGATTTGGATTTTTTTTCAATCATACCCTGGTGAAACACATATATACTTAATTGTACTTAAAATATATTGAGAAATGTCTAAGTGTGCTTTAAATATATAAAAAACATATATATATATATATATATATATATATATATATATATATATATATATATATATATATATATATATATATAAAACATTCATAAAATGTTTCAAAATTAAACTTTGATCATACTTTTTAGTTGTTTTTAGTTTTTTAGTGCAATTTAGTACAATATAGTGTATTAAAAAAAATAGAGTATTATACTATGAAGTACATTTTCTAGTTTAATGTAATTCAGCATACTTCTAAAATACTTATTTCCAAATATATATTTTTTTACATTTTTAGCAAAGTGTGTTAAAAACAACTGTTACAGTAGTTCACTTAAAATACAATGTATCATGTAACTTTAAAAAAAAAGTAAATTAAATTACTACTACTAATTTTAAAAAATAAAGTAAATTTGTAACACACTAAAAATTGTAGTACAATATATTCAAATATATTTTTATACCAAATAAAGTATACTAGAAGTGTGCTACTTACAAAAGACAGGAACAAGAGGCATATAATATATTTAACATCAATTTAGTACATTTCCAATATACCTGGTGTATATTAATAGTGATGCAGTTGTAACACTCATTAAATGTATAATAATTTTACTGTAAGCATATTTAAAATATAGGGTTACATACATGAAGTAGTATGTTTAAATGTTACTTAAGGATATTTAAAATAGTTCAATTTTTAGTACAGTTAAGCACAATTTAAGTAAGATTTTTGTACTATTTTTATACAATTAAAGTACAATAAGTACAAAAAAAGTTTTCATTTTAGCACTCTTTAAATATACTGATTAATAGTAATGTGGCTACAAGAACACTTTAGTGCACTATAGAATAATAATGCTTAGTATACTTTAATCTACTTTTTTCATCAGTGCGTTTTGTTGTAGCTGTAGTTTTTTCTAACTACTTCATTTTTTTTTTGCCAAAATGCATGAAAAATGTGATTAAAATCCACCAAATATTGATTTCTGAACTCTTAAAACTTTATGAATATGAACTTATTTTCTTTGCATTATTTGAGGTCTGAAAGCTCTGCTTCTTTTATGTTTTTTCAACCATTTCTCATTTTCTGCAAATAATTGCACTAAATGACAATATTTTTATTTTGAATTTGGGAGAAATGTTGTCCGTAGTTTATAGAATAAAACAACAATGTTCTTTTTACTCAAACATAAACCTATAAATAGCAAAATCAGAGAAACTGATTCAGAAACTGAAATTAAGTTCACTTAATTTTTAAGTGAACTTGTAGATCATTTATTATAATTAACTGCCTGAACTCTGTGTTGTAGGCTGTAGGAGCTAGTTATCATTTTCTAAGCTAATACATTGTTTTTTCATATATTTTTTCCATTTTCTCCCAATTTAGCTAGGCTAATTATATCACCCATTCAGCTGCTAATCAGCTGTATATCCTTCATCACTAGTGATGCCACAACACCAGGAGGGTGAAGACTAGCACATGCCTCCCCTGATACATGTGAAGTCAGACTCCGCCTCTTTTTGAACTGCTGCCGATTCAGCATTACCGAGTAGAATCGCAGCGCTAACGCTCGGAGGAAAGCACAGCGACTTGGTTCTGATACATCAGCTCACAGACGCAGCCTTGTGCTGATCCACATCACCCTAGGAGTGGGTCTACTGTACCCACCCAGAGAGAACAAGGCATGTTGTGCTCTCTCAGGGCTCCGGCAGCTGATGACAATAGATCTCCCAATTATAGTGGCAGCGCTTTAGACCACTGGACCACTTGGTGCACGTGATTTTGAAGAAAAAAAAAATATATATGTATGCAGGTGTCTTTATACTTTTTGGTTTATGTAGTGTGTGTTGTTTTATAATAACTCTGAAAATCTCATTAAATCAATTATTATTATTTCTGTAATATAAAACCAAATTTTCCAGTAGTCTGCACCAAAAAAAGTAACTTAATTTCTGTGCGCTTGTTCATAGTGGATATAAATTGCTTTAATAATGTTCCTCCGACTATCAGGAAGCAGTTTTGCGTTTGTGCTATTAGCTCTATATCATATTAATTCTTAAAGAAAGGGTTTGTATAATTCAGGGCTTTTTTCATTAAACGATGTGGGCGCTGCACGCTTCTAATATGCAGAAAATACTGCCAACCTCTGTGTCGGAGGGACTGAAATGAGGAACAGCTTGTTTTATTGAATATAATCATGTGTGGGTGTGAGTGCAGTGGGTTTGTGTAGCCTAATGCCACTGTAATTTCTGCTGTGGAAGGAGATGGCGGGAGCTGGAAGCTGCCCACATGGCGAAGCGTGACTGCAATAACAGCCCGCTCATGTCTTTTATTCGCACTGAATTATTACGCAGTTCTCGCAGACATGACAGACAGGCAGGATGCTCCTGTGCTGATGATACTTTAAGCTAATTTGTAAGGAATATTTTAGTGAAAAGTTTATTTTGTGAGCGTCAGGAACTGGCCCGGGCTCAGCCTCTATTTTCAAGTGATACAATATTGATCTGACCTCTCTGACCACACTGTCTGAAACGCTCATCCCCCGTACGCCAGAACGGTACTCAGGAAGGATGAGTGTG
This sequence comes from Astyanax mexicanus, assembly GCF_023375975.1. Lineage (NCBI taxonomy): Eukaryota > Metazoa > Chordata > Actinopteri > Characiformes > Acestrorhamphidae > Astyanax > Astyanax mexicanus. The sequence goes on from NC_064414.1 coordinate 51,278,609, forward strand.
TCTGAAGCAATAGCACATCAAATATTAGCTGAAAAGTACTTGGATGCCACAGTGTTTGGACACGACCCAAATCCAACATGTGCAATTACTGGAATCACAAATTATGCGGCACTTTGGACAAAAAATGGATTGGAAATGGATTATGTTATTAAAAACATACACAGTTCACATTCTCTAATAAGCATAGTGTTGTTAAAGTGTCCATATCCTACATTTTGCTGGTGTGTTATTGATTACCCCGAGGCTTACTTTGGAGAAGCAGAAAGTGAAATCCATCATAACTCTGTTTGCAGTTTTTCTATTGGTCCATTCATCCTAAACAAAAAGGACTGCCAGGTATGCATTATGTCATGCAATAAAAATCAGCAAAAATGGAGATAAACTGAAAGCTCTACCTGTGATCTTCAGTCTCCGGACTACAATACCCAGGAATACCCCACAAACTGACTCTCAAGATCACTTGACACTGCACACAGCACCTCCAGGAAGCCAATCACCTGAATACTGAACACCTGCTTACTGCTCTATTTAAACCCCTGCCCTCTAATACCTCCTCTCCTGTGTATGGCTCTCCAACTGTTACTAGTTTATGGTATGTTCTTTCTCCCTTACTGCTGTTCACTAATTTTTTACCCTGCTCATTTTGACTACCCCATTTACTGGCCATTTTTTCAATGAACCTATTTTATTGTATCTGCGCATATATATTTTTATCTGCGAGATTTGTATGGTCAAGAAGTAAATGCAAGAAAGTAAAAAAAAAAAAAAACAGCAGAAGTAGAATTTCAAACTATGTTAAAAAAGGACAAAAATTATATGTAACTATATGGGTAGTATAGGGATTATAAGGCAGTATAGAGTTATATAAGGCTATAGGATATTAGTATAGTGGAGTATATGGTGTAGCATGGGTAGTATATCAGCTATATGAATTGTAGGGTAGATTAGGGAGTATATAAAGTATAGGGTAGTATAGCAAGTATATGGCAATATAGGGAGTAAATGGGGTATAGAGTAGAATAGAAAATACATATAGTGTATATGGTAGTATAGCAACTAGATAAAGTATAGGGTAGATTAGGGAGTATATAGCTGCATGTCAATCAATAGGACTGAAACTAATGGAACGATACATCCTCCTTCACACCACAGAGGTGCTTACAGCAAAACTTTATCCCTCTTTTTTGCTATTTGTATTTGTTGATTTTCAGATTTTTCTACCTTGTTCTAGTGAAAAAGGAGGATTTTTTGTATTTGCTTACACACATATATACCACAACCACACAGGTATAAACACAATAAGTAGATGGTGAAAGCCTAAAGGGAAATTAATGGACTTGGTGTACCTTCCAACCTGTTTTAGAATAATGTAAGGCTGCTATAAGGTGGTATAGGTAAAGTTTTTTTTTTGGGTAGTGATGATGTCTGCTGTAACAGTGCGGGTGTTATAAGGTGGTATAGGTATAGGAGTTTTTTGGGTAGTGATGATGTCTGCTGTATCAGTGCGGGTGTTATAAGGTGGTATAGGTATAGGAGTTTTTTGGGTAGTGATGATGTCTGCTGTATCAGTGCGGGTGTTATAAGGCTGGTATAGGTATAGGAGTTTTTTGGGTAGTGATGATGTCTGTAACAGTGCGGGTGTTATAAGGCTGGTATAGGTATAGGAGTTTTTTGGGTAGTGATGATGTCTGCTGTAACAGTGCGGGTGTTATAAGGCTGGTATAGGTATAGGAGTTTTTTGGGGTAGTGATGATGTCTGCTGTAACAGTGCGGGTGTTATAAGGCTGGTATAGGTATAGGAGTTTTTTGGGTAGTGATGATGTCTGCTGTAACAGTGCGGGTGTTATAAGGTGGTATAGGTATAGAAGTTTTTGGGTAGTGATGATGTCTGCTGTAACAGTGCGGGTGTTATAAGGTGGTATAGGTATAGGAGTTTTTTGGGTAGTGATGATGTCTGCTGTAACAGTGCGGGTGTTATAAGGCTGGTATAGGTATAGGAGTTTTTTGGGTAGTGATGATGTCTGTAACAGTGCGGGTGTTATAAGGCTGATATAGGTATGGGAGTTTTTTGGGTAGTGATGATGTCTGCTGTAACAGTGCGGGTGTTATAAGGCTGGTATAGGTATAGGAGTTTTTTGGGTAGTGATGATGTCTGCTGTAACAGTGCGGGTGTTATAAGGCTGGTATAGGTATAGGAGTTTTTGGGTAGTGATGATGTCTGTAACAGTGCGGGTGTTATAAGGTGGTATAGGTATAGGAGTTTTTTGGGTAGTGATGATGTCTGCTGTATCAGTGCGGGTGTTATAAGGCTGATATAGGTATAGGAGTTTTTGGGTAGTGATGATGTCTGCTGTATCAGTGCGGGTGTTTTAAGGCTGATATAGGTATAGGAGTTTTTGGGTAGTGATGATGTCTGCTGTAACAGTGCGGGTGTTAAAAGGCTGTTATAGGTATAGGATTTTTTTGGGTAGTGATGATGTCTGCTGTAACAGTGCGGGTGTTATAAGGCTGGTATAGGTATAGGAGTTTTTTGGGTAGTGATGATGTCTGCTGTAACAGTGCGGGTGTTATAAGGCTGATATAGGTATAGGAGTTTTTTGGGTAGTGATGATGTCTGCTGTAACAGTGCGGGTGTTATAAGGCTGGTATAGGTATAGGAGTTTTTGGGTAGTGATGATGTCTGCTGTATCAGTGCGGGTGTTATAAGGCTGGTATGGGTATAGGAGTTTTTTGGGTAGTGATGATGTCTGCTGTAACAGTGCGGGTGTTATAAAGCTGGTATGGGTATAGGAGTTTTTTGGGTAGTGATGATGTCTGCTGTATCAGTGCGGGTGTTATAAAGCTGGTATAGGTATAGGAGTTTTTTGGGTAGTGATGATGTCTGCTGTAACAGTGGGGGTGTTATAAGGCTGGTATAGGTATAGGAGTTTTTTGGGTAGTGATGATGTCTGCTGTAACAGTGCGGGTGTTATAAGGCTGGTATAGGTATAGGAGTTTTTTGGGTAGTGATGATGTCTGCTGTAACAGTGCGGGTGTTATAAGGCTGGTATAGGTATAGGAGTTTTTTGGGTAGTGATGATGTCTGCTGTAACAGTGCGGGTGTTATAAGGCTGGTATAGGTATAGGAGTTTTTTGGGTAGTGATGATGTCTGCTGTATCAGTGCGGGTGTTATAAGGTGGTATAGGTATAGGAGTTTTTTGGGTAGTGATGATGTCTGCTGTATCAGTGCGGGTGTTATAAGGCTGGTATAGGTATAGGAGTTTTTTGGGTAGTGATGATGTCTGCTGTAACAGTGCGGGTGTTATAAGGTGGTATAGGTATAGGAGTTTTTTGGGTAGTGATGATGTCTGCTGTATCAGTGCGGGTGTTATAAGGCTGATATAGGTATAGGAGTTTTTGGGTAGTGATGATGTCTGCTGTATCAGTGCAAGTGTTATAAGGCTGGTATAGGTATAGGAGTTTTTGGGTAGTGATGATGTCTGTAACAGTGCGGGTGTTATAAGGTGGTATAGGTATAGGAGTTTTTTGGGTAGTGATGATGTCTGCTGTATCAGTGCAAGTGTTATAAGGCTGGTATAGGTATAGGAGTTTTTTGGGTAGTGATGATGTCTGCTGTGTCAGTGCAGGTGTTATAAGGCTGGTATAGGTATAGGAGTTTTTTGGGTAGTGATGTCTGCTGTAACAGTGCGGGTGTTATAAGGCTGATATAGGTATAGGAGTTTTTTGGGTAGTGATGATGTCTGCTGTAACAGTGCGGGTGTTATAAGGCTGGTATAGGTATAGGAGTTTTTTGGGTAGTGATGATGTCTGCTGTAACAGTGCGGGTGTTATAAGGCTGGTATAGGTATAGGAGTTTTTGGGTAGTGATGATGTCTGCTGTATCAGTGCAAGTGTTATAAGGCTGGTATAGGAGTTTTTTGGGTAGTGATGATGTCTGCTGTAACAGTGCGGGTGTTATAAGGCTGGTATAGGTATAGGAGTTTTTTGGGTAGTGATGATGTCTGCTGTGTCAGTGCGGGTGTTATAAGGCTGGTATAGGTATAAGAGTTTTTTTGGTAGTGATGATGTCTGCTGTATCAGTGCGGGTGTTATAAAGCTGGTATAGGAGTTTTTGGGTATTGATGATGTCTGCTGTGTCAGTGCGGGTGTTATAAAGTTGATGGGGTGTAATTGAGTTTATGCTGGGGAGCAGCAGGCTGGTAAAGTCGGGGAGCGGGTGTGACTGCCCTGTCAGATAATTCTACTGTATGAAATACGGCGGAGTATTTCCATTTGCATAGTAATGACCAGATAGTGTCATCTGCCCTGCTGGAACTCGCCATTGTGTACACGGATGGTTATCTGGAGGCTATCTGAAATGTGTGGGATTGCATAATGCGGCTCATATCCCACGTGAGTGAATATGCAGATGTGAAGAGCTTTGGTACGTCTGACACGTTTTTACAGTGACCTCAGAGATACAGTAAGCTGTGGGATAAAGCGGCCATGCTGAGCTTTCTCTGAGCTTAAAGCAGCGCTTCACACTGATTCGCTGACATGCTAACAATGGAGGACAGCTAGTATGAACCATTTATCTTGATTTGTTCTGTGTGAAATGAATGTGAGCAAAAGCTACCCTCCATTTACATTTAAAAACTACCCTCCAAGTAATCTAAGTTAACATGAACAGTAGAAAGAACATTTTAGCATTAGAGATGATTTATTTTGGTCTTTTTAATGAAGTCATGCATAAAATCCTTCTTAACAAGAGAGAAGCATATTAGATCCAAATATTATTATAATAAATAATTAATATCTTTAATAACTGTGTAGTTACACATTAACAAGCATGTAATAACAGTGTAACTACTGGTGAAGTACACATTGTTGCAGATAAAAAATGTTAGGAATGCATATTACAGTATTATCTATAGGTGTTGGAATCACAGGACATTGCACAATACAATTTTATCACAATACGTTGCCTATGATAAGGTGATTGTGATATCACAATACTCACAATACTAAATATATCGCAAGACAATTCTATAAAATTCTTCTAAATAAGAAAATAACATGAAATTGTGGATTTATTGGTGTCAGTTTCACATAATTTTACAACCATTATTCTTCATTGCATGTTTACAGTATTTATTTGATTATAGCACCACCACATGGAGTAATGAAGCAGACAGTCAATCACCGGAATATTGAATTCACCTGTCCACACCCATATAAATACACCGTCCCTGGTTTATTATTTCGTTTACGACCTTGTTTTGTTATTTTCGACTCTGAATTATGCCTACCCTCTGATACTATATATCCTTGCCTGTGTATGACCCTCAGACTGTCTCTTGTTTATGGTATTTTTACTCTCTCGCTGCTGTTTACTGGTGTTGACCCTGCTTGTTTGGACTACTCTTTGTATTGATACTTATTTTAATAAAGTAGTTTAATAAAGTATCTGATTGGTATCTGCGCTTGTCCCTGCGAGTCCCTGTACAATCATGGGTGACAGCATCCTTCAAATATGTCCACATATTAAGAACGGTTGTCAACTTTCAACAGTCCCCTGTTGACAAACGGCAATTCTGAGGATCACAGGAAGGCCAGGAGGAAACTATTTATTTTTATGAACTCTTTCCTCTGATTTATTCAAGCGCAACTCCATCTATCATTTTAATGTTGCTGTCTAATGAAGTTGGTGACTGACTGTGACGTTCTTCACTCTGGCGTGGCAGCGGTTCCTGCCTGATTAGAATTTTTCCCTCAACAAATTCCCTTTCCGCCTTTCTCTTCATTTCCTGTTATTAAAGCCTCTGCTAGTTGGAGCTCGGCGTGCGGCGTCTGGCGTGCGGCGTGCGGTGCAGCTCGCGCCGGTTGTTTGCAGGTAGTGTTACACATCCCACACAGAGACTGGCATGAATTTCTCAGGGCCTGGAGATAAACAATTCACACCAGGCACAAAAAACCCTGCTCCCATAACAATACATGATGTATTCGGTGATGACCGTCCGCGTTTTCCATCACGCTGTTCACACATTATATCCACAGCTGCATCGCAGCATCACACAGTGAACCCGTTTCAGAGTCAGCTCAAACAGAGTCAGTGCACTGTTACTGAACCAGTTAAAGCTTATTAGTAGCAAATAAGCTTTGAAAACAAGTCTAGAAAGAGCAGAACAAGAGTAGAACTCAGCAGACATTATTTCCCCATACTGGTTAAAATTGCAGTTTAAATCTGAGACTTTCCTGAATATTACCCACTCCAACCTGTATTACTGTCATAATTTTTGTGGGACACAAGTAAGGCAAATGCAAAGAATCGCTAAACACTTCACAATACTTTCTCATTAATAACAATAACTAAATGAGAAACCTAGGGTTTAAGGGTGTATCGCTTTATAGCCAGAACCATTAAATAATAGAGACAAACATTAAAATTCTTTTAGGAAGCGTAGTTGGCCTTCTATAACGGTCTACAATGTTCATATGATCCACACTCCCATTCTGATAGACTGTAGTACACAGCAGGAAGTGTAGGGGGCACTCTATAATGTTTTATAATGTTCATATGGTCCACACGCTCCATATGACAGACTGTAATACACTACAGGAAGAGGTGGGGTGCTCTGTAATGCTTTTTAATGTTCATATGGTCCACACGCTCCATATGACAGACTGTAATACAATACAGGAAGCATAGAGGGTGCTCAGTAATGCTCGATAATGTTCATATGATCCACACGCTCATTCTGACAGGCTGTAATACACTACAGGAAGCGTAGTTGGCACTCAATAATGCTTTATAATGTTCATATGGTCCACACGCTCCTTATGACGGACTGTAATACACTACAGCAAGTGTAGGGAGCGCTCTATAATGCTCTATAATGTTTATATGTTCCACACGCTCATTCTGACAGACTGTAATACACTACAGGAAGCGTAGGGAGTCCTCTATAATGCTTTATAATGTTCATATGATCCACACACTCATTCTGACAGACTGTAATACACTACAAGAAGCGTAGTTGGAGCTCTATAATGATCTAAAATGTTCATATGATCCACACACATTCTGACAGACTGTAAAACACTACAGGGAGCGTAGGGGATCTGTAGACTGTGGGGTTTATTTGGCCTTCTGACCAATTATGTATAAAAAGAAATAAAATAAACAGAAAAGTAAAGAACTAAAACAATGAATTAGAGGTACAAACCAACTGGAATTATTTGATAAATGGACAGAGATCAGCAACAGGCTGATTAAACACAAAACACATATGCAACTATAAAGAATTGGCAATATTTTGCAGTAGCAGACAAGAAGTAAAGGGTATTTATACAAACAGGTAAATTACAAAAATGAAGAACATGTTTAGAACTGCTTAGAAATGCTGATGAGCGTAAAAATTGTTCCTGTTTGGTTGAAGATGGGCGTGTGACTAAGTCTTCTGTGAGAGGTGGATTATGGGAAATGTAGCCATTGGAATCTTTAGCATTGGAGGCAATTTAACTGCATTTACTTTTGTTTGGTGTCATATATATATATCTTTTTTTAATTACACAGATATGCCAAAAGTCAAGGTACAGAAGAATGCAAACTGACCATGAAGTTATCTCATGGGGTGGCTTGGGAACACCCACACCTTTATAAGTTGTGAGGTGTTATCTTGTGAATGAGGTTGAATGCCACCCTGTGTGCTTATGACAAGACAGTGTGAATAATTGCAGTTGGAGGGAGGTCTAAAAGTGGGTGCAGATGGATGCGGCTGGAAATAAATCACAGAAGGCATTCCCACCCTCAGAGGAGAGTGCAGTGAGTGGTAATGATGGTGACCGTGGCATTTGGCTAGAATTCACATTTGATAATCCACCAGGGCAGAAAATACAAATCTGATTCTTTTATCTTATTTATGCAGGTAATTAAAAGTTATTTCTAGTTATTTAATGTGTTATTTTAGTAGAATAAATATATATTTTTTAAGATAATGATTTATTTCATCATGCTTTAAAAGTGTCAAATGCTCATATATAATAAATAATGCACTTGGCTTGAGAAACTAGTTTTGTTTGTTTGTTTTATGGGGTGTAGCTGCAGGTAGGCAAAAAAGGGGGGGTTGTTTATCGACCTTATAGCGCGGCGTAGAGTACCTGGAGCATTGATTCTTTCTCCACGACAAGCTTCTGCAGTTTACTCGGGTGTGTTGTATGAAATGAAAGAGTAAATTGATTGTAAGCATCTCCTCGGGGAAATAACGGCCTGTTTACCCTTCCAGAACTTTCTTTTTAGGCTTTAATCACAGCTTTTACCGTGGGCCTCCACCTCAGGAGGAAAAACGCTATCTGCAAATGACAAATGATGAAATTTATATTCACTGTGCCGGCGGTTTGATTTGTAACGCAGATGCTATCTCCAAGAACCCGCAGCTTTTTCAATACCGCTCTGAAAAGTGCTATTTCTGTTCCCTTCACTTCATACAATTATTAGACTCTCGCCTTGATCAAGTCATTACATTTCCTATTTTACTCATATCTGATTGAAATTGTAACTGAGAGACGAATCGCTCTTCACACTCCGCCTGAGATGCATCTCTATTCTTATCACTTGTGAAGCACTTTGTGCTGTCTGTCTCCAGCCCGGCGCTTCCCTCTGTGCCGAAACCTCACGCCCACACCGTGCACTGACACTGCTGTTACCATCAGATCACTATCATAATCAGAGAATTTCTTCATGTACTAAAGAACCAATCATTGTTGGGTTTTAATGGCATGCTCTCTCTCTCTCTCTCTCTCTCTTAGAAACGGAGGCAAGATAAAACTAAAACAAATAGGGAGGCTACTAAACCAGAAACTAAACAGAGCTAAGAACATAAACAGGGAATAACTAAAGACTAAACACTAAGCAGGTGAATAGGGAACACGGAAACAAACAAGAGATACTAAAGATAAACAAACGGGGAGACTATAAAACTAGGCGGGATAAACTAAAACAGGGCAAGGGAATAAACTAGGGAAAACACAGGGAACTAGAAAATAACAGAATAAACAGGAAGATAAATATATACTACAAACAAATAGGGAGACTAAACAAGGAAAACAAAATGAATAATGAAACAAGACTATGAACTAAACAGGGCAAGGATAATAACAAGGATTAAACTAAGATAGACACGGAGAGAAACACGGAGAGAAAATCTGGGAACACGGGAAGACAAACGACAGGAGACAAAGACCGACAGAGGAAAAGTGACAGAGGAAGTCTATTTAACTAAACAGGAAACACACTGGGAGTGGAAACACCTGGGGAAGGGGTGGAGCTACAAATGAGACATGAGGTAATGGAAAATCACAGGCAGAACACAGGGGCACGGGTCACGTGGGACAACACAGGCACGAGGACAGACAGGGAACAGGGCCAGGACCTTACAAGCATAACAATACATATATATATATATATATATATATATATATATATATATATATATATATATATATTAACATATCTTACATACAAAAGTAAATCATATAAATAAATAATATAAAAAATAATAAAAAATTAGAATAAAATAAATGAATAAGATATTATTAACAGTGTTCTATGTTGTAATTACTTAAAAGAGTTGTGATTAGTCTGTCTTTCTCTCTCTTTCATTCTCTTTCCCTCTCTCCCTCTCTCTCATTCTCTTTCCCTCTCTCCCCCCTCTCTCTCTCATTCTCTTTCCCTCTCTCCCCCTCTCTCTCTCATTCTCTTTCCCTCTCTCTCTCCCTCTCTCTCATTCTCTTTCCCTCTCTCTCTCTCTCTCTCTCTCTCTCTCCCTCTTTCTCATTCTCTTTCCCTCTCTCTTTCTCTCTCTCTCTCTCGCTCTCGCTCTCTCTCATTCTCTTTACCTCTCTTTTTCTTTCCCTCTCTCTTTCATGTCAGGCTGAGGCTGATTGCCAAAGGTGTCCAAAGTATTCACAATCATTACTCAAGCAAAAGTATTGATACTGAGGTTTAAAAAATACTTCTGTATACTTAAGTAAAAGTATAAAAGTACTGCTTTTAAAACTACTTAAAGTATAAAAATAAAAGTAATGTAAGGGGAAAATTGTTAGCAGAAAATAACTAAAAATACAATTATATTCTTTTTTTTTTTTTTCAAAATAGCCACCCTTTGCTCTGATTACTGCTTTGCACACTCTTGGCATCATTCTCTCAATGAGCTTTAAGAGGTGGCCACCTGAAATGAAATGGTTTTCCAACAGTCTTGAAGGAAGGAAGGAGTTCCCAGAGGTGTTTATTAGCACTTGTTGCTCCTTTGCCTTCTTCACTCTGTGCTCCAGCTCACCCCAAACCTCAAATCTGGATTGGGTTCAGGTCCGGTGACTGTGGAGGTTCAGCTCATTTTTTGTTAAGTACATAAAACTCCACATGTGTTCATTCATAGTTTTTTAGATGCCTTCAGTGAGAACTGAACAGAGCACAGTGAGGATGTTTATCAGTTTAGAGAGATAATAGAAAAAGCATCTTCAGTCCAGACTCGAGTACTAGAGCACTGCCGTGTACCATTATTGATTGGCTTTACGCCCAACAATGGTACAGGTTTCTGCAGCACAGAACAGAACGATATCATTATATCTGCAGACTCAGACTGTTTTATTCTTATTTTACTGAATCTGAGGGCTGCTTTCAGCACTGATCTCAATAGAATATATTTTATTCCAGGGTTGCTCATACATTTCTTGCCTAAAATATACCTTTCCCAGTGGACAGGCAATCGTAATCTTTATTTAAAACCTGTTTACACAGTTAATGTTGATTATTATCAGCAATACAGAGCAATACTCTGGAAAAAAAAACACCAATACCTCATTATTTTGCTTTTACGCTGAGCTTTGTGAGGATAGACTGTTGAGCACTTAGCTGTGATTTCAGTTATTTCCCCCTTTTTCGTCCTGAGTTCAATTTTGGGTAGAAATTCACTGTCGTATTTTGTGTGTATACAGATGCGACACACAGTGATCTATTTTATTTGACCTATTTTAAGTGTGTATTTATTTTATTGTTGATTATTATTAATGCTTACAGCCAACAAAAAAACAAAACAAAAGTCACTGTCTCAGAAAAATAGAATATTATATAAGACCAATCTGTACTTTTGGCAGTGTGGGCAGTAGGGCTGGGAATCAATCAGAATTTCTTGGATCGATTTAATTCTGATTCATAAGGTCCATCGATCCATGATTCGATCTGATTGGATTCGATATCGATCTATTTACATATTGCTGGATTATCACCTTAAAATAAATACTGTCCCATAGACAAAACAGCCCCATGTGTGTGTGTGACTGTATCTGTGTATCTGTAAGAGAGACACACAGAGAGAAGAGTCAAGAATTTAAAGTATTTATTTTGGAAAAAATCCAAGTTTTATTTGAAATTTAAATCAAAACCATGACATTTGGTGGCCCTCTTTTGGTTGAATAACATACCCATGATGTACCCGGGTGTAAAACAATAATGACCAGAACTAACCAACCATGACCATAGTCACCTGGAAAAGATCGATCCACATATTTTTGGATCGCTATCGTAATTTTTGAATCAATATTGGATCACATATCGATCTTTTGAAGACAGCCCTAGTGGGCAGTGTGCCAAGTCCTGCTGGAAAATGAAATCTGCATTGTTTTTTGCATTTACTGATGGTCACTGATGAGTAGGAGAGACATGTCATCTGTTGGTGTTGATCCACTGTGTTTTATTATCAAGTCTAAAGTCAGTGCAGTTTTGTTTTCCCACACAATCTTACAGCACTTCATGCTTCCCTCTGCTGGTAAAAACCTTTGTGGAGATGAAGATTTCATTTTCCAGCAGGACTTGGCACACTGCCCACACTGCTAAAAGTACCAATTGGTCTGATATAATACTCTAATTTTCTGAGACACCGATTTTTGGGTTTTCATTGGCTGTAATCATCATAATAATCAACAATAAAAGAAAATAAATAAACTCTTAAAATAGATTACTCTGTATGTTTAATACATCTTTTTGAGATGCAGTAGTAGATAAAATTCACTATATCTGATATAGTGACCTAAGGTAATAGTCTAAAATCCTCAGAACTGTTTTTTTTTTTTCTCAGATTCATTTCTCTCTCTCTCTCTGTGATTGCGTAGTTCGAGTTTGTGCAATAGCATCTGCACTAAAATAGAAATCAGATATCAGATATCAGCTCATTGCTGACCTGCAGGAGATGGAAGCCCCCTGCTGCTGCTGGGCTGTGTAACAATTAGGTTAACAAGCAGCAACACACAAACCCCACCATAAAGAAATCTTTTAACAGTGTCTTCATCCTCATCCGTCTCCACAGCCTCCGAGAGATTTAACACCCTCGGCGAAAACCCAACTCTTAACATTATTAACACACAGTAAATTCAAATGGATCAATAAAGACCCTTAGCCGGGGGGTTACCTGCTGTTATCCCTGTCCGCGCTGCCAGGCTCGCTAAATTACAGCCCGGCTCGGCTCAGCCATTACAGAAAGTCATCATCATCAGATCTGCTGTCCTTTGGCGGGGATGATTTGGTATGCAGTGTAATGATGTGAGATTTGGGCTGGGTGGGGTGTGTGTGTGGATGGTGTGTGTGTGGGGTCTCCGGAAGGACGGGGAGGAAAGATTGGATTTAATATCCTGCAGATTTATGATGAAAGTGCTGGAGTTGGGCTCGTCTCCGGGGAGAGATATTCCCAGAGTGTGTTGATTCAGGGTGAGCTTCTTCACCTCGGACGCCTGAGTAAATCTCTGTGGAAAAGTAAACAGAGCTGCAGTCGAGCTAAAAGTGAATTCTGCAGACAATGCAGAGGCACAGATCACAAATATACACGCCATCACGAAACGCTCGTGTAATTGTCTGGAACAGGATTGGCCTGTATGGCCCTAATATAATATCACCAGAGGTGGAAAGTAATGAATTACATTTATTCACATTAAGTAAAAATAGACATAATACAGAACAATGTTAAAGGAAAATGACAATACTTTATAATTAAAAAGAATATTCTAGTAATGAAAACTAAGAACATAAAAAGCAATACAAGAAAAACTAGTACTGGTTAATCAGAATTCTTAGCATTCAGCTAACTGGTGTTGCTAACTGTTTTCTGAGCTGAATTAATGACTGATATTTGATAACAAATAGACAGCTCTGTGCTGGTTAGATTATTATTGTATATGGCTATAGAATTGGCCTGTTTTACAGCTTTCTTTTGATTCTAAAAGCAGCATCACAGAGAACCAATCACAAACAGTTTTCTTGATCCTTTTCACCTGAGTACTGATTCTATGCACCTTTGACTGATTAACCTGTTACTATTGAAATCCTTCAGTTTCTCTGTGACTTTGAAAGTGTTTGATCACCATTGTGCTGTACCGTGGTCAGTTTTCATGCATGCACAGACTGGGAAATCCCATAATACTCAGATTAGGAGATATGCTCTTTTAGTTCTTTTGAAGAACGTACAACTACAGCTATTGAACTCTCATTATTCAACTAATTCTCAGGTACTTTTTTATAATCTTTTATGATTATTTTTACTACAATATCCAAAGATCTATTTGTTCCTCTATGTAAGCTATCTAACAACACATCAGTAAACACACACAGGCGTGATCTGCACTTTCTGCAGGCGTTTCTGTGCACTGCTATAATCCCATTAGGCGTCTCCTGCATGCTGTGCGTCTCCCTTCAGGCCCTGATCTCCACTGAGTGTTTCACCTGCTTTCAGCGGATTGGCTCAGTGCCAGGCTGAGCGTCGCGTGTACTGACAGTGGTTCTTCCTTAATTGAAGACAACATGGTGTTGTGCTTTCTGTACCCGAAGGGGAGAATAAGATACAAGTTAAACAAGAGCTGATGAAAAGAGTCGATAAAAAAAAGAAGAAAGCTCAGGCTTTCGGCCTGGAGGCCTGTGTTCCTCGTAAATGTGAGGATTGTTGGAGAAAATGCAGGTGAGAGAGAGTGAATTAAGCTGCTGCTGGTATCTCTGTGTGTATCTGTGTGTGTATATGCGTGTATGTGTGTGTGTGGGTGGGTGTGTGTTCTGTGAGCTAAAATGTGTGAGTATCTTTGGTTTTGTATATTTTTTAAGAAAACAATACAGCAAATAGATTCTTATATTGTTAAAAGTACAATAAGACGCTTTTTTCAATACCTATAAATAGGCCTGGACAATAATTAGATATCGGTATTTATCGCGATAAGAAATGTTTCAATAACGGTGATATCAGTTTTGTGGTATATCGATATGTATTATTTACAGAATCACGGACAGGCGCTTTTTACTGGCGTCAGCTCGCCGCAGAGCTCAACACATTCAGCCCCCGTAGCTGGGCTACGTCAGTGAGTGATGACGTAACCACACAGGCACGTAGCCAAACAGGCTAGGCTAGGCAAGGCTAGGTTAAAATGGCTCGGGTCCGCTTCGCTACGCATCAAAAATGTCTCGCGCTGGAGCCAAACGGAGCCGGGACGAGCGGATCCAAGGCTAAGGTAGACTCGGTTCGGTCGGCCCCGGGTCCTCGAGGCCGGCCGCGGGTCCACTCGCTCGGCCGCGGGTCCGCTCGCTCGGCCGCGGGTCCGCTCGCTCGGCCGCGGGTCCGCTCGCTCGGCCGCGGGTCCGCTCGCTCGGCCGCGGGTCCTCGAGGCCGGCCACGGGTCCGCTCGCTCGGCCGCGGGTCCTCGAGGCCGGCCGCGGGTCCGCTCGCTCGGCCGCGGGTCCGCTCCCTTGCCGCTTTGCTGCAAATTGTGCCGGAGAGTGCAGTCGACCAGCAGCGGTAATGTTAATACATCTAATCTGTTCCACCACTTCAAGCAACTCCACTACATACAATATTTTTCTTATACTGACTGAAGCACTTCTATAGCTTATGTTGTAACTAAGTTATTCATAGTTGATAGAGCCTGTAGGTTTGTTTATTTGACGGGAAAATTTTGTTGCTTTTATGTATATAAAGGCTTCTTGTATTCTATATCCTAGTTGAAACACTTTTGTTTTAATCTGTTAAATTTGTTCACAAAGAATAAGAAGTTCTGCCTCTGTTGTAATTTATATTTCATTGGTAATAGTTATATAGGCTTATGTTTGACAGGGATGTCATGTTATTATTTTGCTATATGCAAATAATATTGAGCATTGATTTATTTTGACTACTTTTATTTCTAAAGTAGTAAAGTTTTTGTGAAAGGAGGTTTCAAAGTCTTAGATTAAATTTTCAGACAGTAGTAGGTACAGATTTCCATTAGATAGATAGATAGATAGATAGATAGATAGATAGATAGATAGATAGATAGATAGATAGATAGATAGATAGATAGATAGATAGATAGATAGATGTGCATATAATGAGGGTATCTGATGCCAGCCATACAAAAAGTGCAAATACACAGTTATATAATAATTTAAATTCGCAGTGCTGCAGGGATTGCAGGGCTTCTTAGCAGTTTTCTGAGGCCTTCAAAGTATTTATATCGATATCGAAATTATATCGTATCGACCGAAATTTAAGGAATATATCGTGATATAAATTTTGGCCATATCGTCCAGCACTACCTATAAACCCAATGTTAACAAAAAATAATATTTTCTAATAACATAAATGACCGAGTCACATATAGTGGCATGCTGTAAGGATACATGGCAGTTTGTGCGCTATAAAAGTATTTACTTAAAGTATCTTAAAGGAAACTGACCTTTGAGAAGGACTACATATTGTCCCTTTAAATAATTCAGTACACTGGTTGAAAGTGCCTGTAATGAATACCAATCATCTTTGCAATATTGTTGTTTTAGGCAGAATAAGTGATAAAATACTGTACATATATCACACCCTAGCCCTTGTCTGTCTTGTTTTCTTCCTTTCTTTGTTCTTCCTGTTCCTGGGCTCTATCGTACACCCTGAACAATGTGTGTCGAGATGTTCCTTTTGCTATCTTACACCCCATTAACAGTCTATTTTCACGCCTTGCGCCCATACCGTTAAAATACCGTCAGAGTTTAGGAATAAATCTACATCACTGATGGGTGTGGTGGTCTGCTGGAAGTGAGGTGTGTTAAATTTCTGGTGTGTTTCTCTATATTTTGGTGGTGGAAAATACAGGAGCTCCACTGACTGATTAAAACCCTGACAACAGTCAATTATCAGAGGTCAATTCTATAGGTGCTCCCAGTGTGCTGCATACACCCCTGCTCGTTACATAAACACACACACACACACACACACACACACACACACAAACACACGGACACACTACAGACCTCAAATCCAACTTTTAACTCAACAACAAACTGAATAAAATAATAAAATAATAACTCTTCATGCAGAAATATAGACAATTCTAAAGGGTTCACAAACATTCATGCACCACTGTTGCTGTGTCTTATTTGAGTGGAGGACAGTGAGGGATTAAACACAGTGTTTAAAAACTCCAGCAGCACGGCTGCATCTGATCCAAACCTCATTCACCAACATGGTGAAAGCAGGATAATAATAAAGTATATAGAGAAACAGATACAGAACTAAAGTCTGTACTGAACTTTCTTCTTTCCACTCTTCCATAAAGACCACATTTGTGCAGTGCACAATTAATAGTTGTCCTGTGGATAGTTTCCCCCACCTGAGCTGTGGATCTCTGCATTTCATCCAGAGTCACCATGGGCCTCTTGGCTGCGTCTCTGATCAGTGCTCTCCTTGTTCGCCCTGTAAGTTTAGGTGGACGGCCTTGTCTTAGTAGGTTTACAGTTGTAACGGATTATGAACTAAACAGTGCTCCATGAGATGTTCAAAGCTTGGGAAATCTTTTTTTATGGCCTAAGCCTGTTTTAAACTTCTCCACAACCTTATTCCTGACCTGTCTGGTGTGTTCACTTTGGACTTCATGATGCTGTTTTTACTTCCCAATATTCTCTTAACCAACCACTGAGGTCGTGAAAGAGCAGCTGTATTCGTACTGAGATTAGATTACACACAGGTAACTCTTTTTAGTCGTTAGCAGTCATCAGGCAACGTCTGAATGCAATTGGTTGCACTCTAATGTAACTGAGTAAAAGAGGGCTGAATACTTTTGCACACCGCACTTTTCAGTTCTTTATTTGTAAAAAGTGTTTTGAGTCATGCATAATTTACTTTCCACTTCACAATTACGTACCACTTTGTGTTGGTTTACATTAGATTCCAATTTAATGTATGAATATTTTTACAAGCTGCTTTATATAATCAGTGGAGCTGATATAATGGAGAATGGGTGGTGTTAATGTTATGGCTGATTAGTGTATATGACTTCATTTTCAGGCACTGTATAAAACAGGTGTGCGAGTGTGTGTGTAGAGTTATATAAATGTGTGTGTGTGTGTGAGGGAACATGTAGGGTGTGTAGTAGGGGAGTAATGTTATACGCATCACGTGCTGCCGGCTTTCATTTTCCATTAACCTCCAGTCCTCTACTGGGAAAGAGGCTCTGTGTCTGATAATGTTGAGCATGAGCCGAATCCTCCTCCTCTACAGAGAGATTAGACATCTGCCCAAATTACAGAGCAGATCAGACACCAGGGAATCTCACACACACACACATTCACACACACACACACTCACTCACACGTACACCTCCGGTCTGCATTACACATTGTGTGTATCCCGCTGGTCATGCTGTGTCTGTAAGTTGATTAATCTGGGTGCTTTTAAACTCAATTTCTTTCTATGGCTCTATTCATCTGAGCAGGACTCATTTAGCAAGGATCATTCCCAGGAAATTAGAGCTCTAAAGCACTGTTCTGCTCTCCTCATCAGCCCTTTGAAGAGTTCCCACATTATTTTAATTGGCTACCAATACCGCGCTATTAAATTCACAGAGCTAAACTGGCTATTTGAGAGGTACATTTAATTAAACCGCACCTTTCCTCTCAAATTCGTAGCTTGGAGGAATACTCGGTGTATTTTAAAATGAGTTTATATGCATGTAAGTGATTTAGTGCTAGGAATATTCCTTCCTAATGTAGATCCAGTAATTTCACAGTTTACACTCATTGACAAAGAATAAAAAATACACACCCTGGATGGCTGCAAAACTCTGCATGTATTCATGTCTTCATGTCTCTCAGCTTGTCCAGAAATGCATGTGAAAATACTGTCCTTCACTGGTGTCTCAAAGTGCAAATTACAATTCCTAAGAAGAAGCCCAGGACAAATAAATATAAATTTTCCATAAGGCTGCTTTAATGATTGCCATAATTGTGTGTAACCACTGTAATGTAATATTCAATTCATGGTGTGTTTGCTAAATGCTACTTTAATGGTGAGACAATTATAAAGCATTACTATGTAATGTATATGTATACCTTTGCTACTGGAAGAGTGATGGTTCAATTTAGAAAATGTTTAAACATTGTAGTGCATAACGTATCAAAACTGGGGGCAGTGAGGAAGCTCTGGTGCACATTTTAGAACATTCTGTATGTTTTTTCTTTTTTTTTTAATGAGTAGTACCAATAAACCGCTAGCTAATAGAGTTCTGGGTTACTGGAACATTTAAGCTTACCCAGTCTAGATCTATCAGGTGGCATTTACTTCTGATAATCTTGTCTGGCTAGCACTGCTAACTGGGGCTGGCTACCATTTCTAACTGTGGCTAGCTAGTGCTGCTAACTGCAGATCGCTAGCACTGCTAACTGTGGCTGGCAAATGCTGCTGCTAACCGTGGCTGGCTAGTGCTGCTAACCACGGCTGGCTAGCGCTTCTAACCACGGCTGGCTAGTGCTGCTAACCACGGCTGGCTAGCACTGTTAAATGGGGCTGCCTAGTGCTGCTAACCACAGCTGGCTAGCGCTTCTAACCATGGCTGACTAGTGCTTCTAACTGTGGCTGGCTAGCTCTGCTAACTGGAACTGGCTAGTGCTTTTAACCAGGGCTGGCTAGTGCTTTTTTTTTTTTTAAGCATGAACTGCGCAATTACATTCTGTCTCTCTGTCTGTCCCTGTTTTTTTTTACCCTCCTCTGCACTTGCCCTATGTTTATCTGGTGTTCCCGCCCCTTTTGCTCACCTATTCGTTTGTAGCTCCGCCCCTTGTTACCCGTCCAAGGTGTTTCTTGTTTCCTGTCCCCTTCTGTGTATATTAGTAGTCCTCCTTCTTTCTGTGTTATTTGTTGAGAGATGCAAAAGCAGGACGAGAATGCGACAGTTGTTCACTGACATTTTGGAAGGATCATTTATTGTTCTCAAAAACTAAACTTAACTGAGAATTTGGATATATAAAAGTGAATATGTATTTTTCCCAGGTTTTGTGCTCTGTGATTTGCTGTGCTGTGTGTCTTTGTGCTTCAGCTTCCAATACCAGCACTTTCTGAATAGTAGTCCTGATATAAAACACAGCTTTGTGGAGCTCGGGTTTTTTTTATTGAGAGCGAGTAACAAAGGTGCTGATTCAATTCTGCTGGAATTTCTGAGGCTACAGTTTTATGGTGTTTAGAAGCGATCCTGTTAAAGTGTCCACGTCTCCGTCTGAGAGCATCGAATTAAAGTAAATCCACTGCGTCTCTTTGACAGTGCAGTTTGTGTGTGTTTAGTTTACAGTTCTGTGCAAATAATGTCCTAAACAGCCTCAAAAAATGCAGCACTGTCAACAACACACTATTACATTAACTGACCTATATCCTATTGCAATTGTATAAACTGTTATTAATCTGCATTAATACAGTGCGTACTTCACCAGTAGTTACACTGTTATTACATGGATTGTTAATGTGTGGGGAAATCTGCTTTTAGCTATACAGCTGCAGTGAGCATAATTTCCCTACAGGAAACTCTAAAACTCAGCTCACTAGTGTCACTAAATAATTGTAAACTTTTAGTTTCTAACCACCTTCAGACAGCTTGTTTTAGTTAAGATTTTCTTTTAACTTTTATTTATTTTATTAATTTATTTATTTATTACGTCTTTACTTTTATCAATTTTTCTGTTTTACCTTTTAGCCTTTTTATTTATTTTATTCATTTCATCCTTTTATTTATATTATTATTATTTTTATTTTATTTTATATACTGTTTTATAATCTTGGTGTTATTTTGGCTATGTGTATATATTTTTTTAGTCCTCTATTTCTTTATTTGTGTTTATATTTTATTATTCTAATTATGTATCTATTTATTCTAATACTTTACATTTTAGCCTTTCCACTTATCCTTTTATTCTGAATTTATTTAATTTCTTCTTAAATAAATCTTATGTTGTTTGCTTGTTTTTCTAATAGTCTTACCATTTTAATTTTTTATTGTTTTGTTTATGAAGTTCCTTGTTTTAACTTTTACCTGATTTAATACTTTCTTTATTTTTGTGGTTTATATTTTATTATTCTAATTATTTATCTATTTATTTCATTGCCTTTTTATGTTTTACCCTGTCCACTTATTGATTTATATCTTCCTAATTAAATCTTATATTAATTGCTTGTTTTTTTATGTGCTTACTATTTAATTTTTATTGTGCTGTTCGTGAAGTTCCATATTTTAGCTTTTACCTGATTAAAAAAGTATTTATATGTCGTCGCTGTCCTATGAAAAACACTTATCTCCATTTTTGTCGACTTTTAGTTTACTACATAAATTATTATTTGAACAGACAAACTGTTCCTTACACTGAGCTAAGATTTCTTGATAAATGGACCAATAAAAACTCTTCAAAAGGACCTGAAATAAACTCTCCTTACATTGAATTCCATTAAAAGTTTACATGATTTTTTTTTTTCTCTCTTGTAAAGTTGCTGTTTTGGAGATAAGGGTTTTTTATTGGACAGCGACGGTATATATTTATATTTTTCTCTTCCTTAAGTTGTAATAGCTGGGCTGCATTGAAAATGTGGGTTACTTTCAATGTGTTACCCCATGAAAATAAAGGATTATTAATTGATTCAAAGGTATGTATGTGTGTGTGTGTGTGTGTGTGTGTGTATGTATGAGAGAGAGAGAGAGATTAAATGAATGCACAAATAAAAAATAAGCAGAAAGCAACAGTAAATGTCTGTAAATGTTTTTCTAATAAAACCCTCTCTATCAGCAGTGGTTTATCGCTTCCCGCTGTACTGAACCACACGTCCGCCTGCTTCAGTTCTAGATTCAGCAGATGGAGGAGCAGAACAGACTGAAATAGCACTAACTGACACGTGGCGCGACTTTGACCACATTCCAGTTTACTTCAATATGCTCCCAGAAAATCTAATTAGTGGCTGAATGTGGACGGCAGCCGAAAAGCTTCTTTCCAGCACATTTACTCGTGCTGTGCTCAGCCTCTGCTCGTTAGCCTCTCTGTGTTCTGAAGTGTTTCGCTTTTAGAGCACGACTCGCCGGTCCAACTCGCTTGGCTTCAAGCTGAACGGCATCTGGGATCCGGACGCCGTGTGTGCAGCTTTCTCGTCATTACTTTCTGCTCCTCGGTCCACGCCGCTGAAAAACGCTTTGCTTAGAATACAGTTGCCATGAGACGCTGAAGGCTGCGGACAGAATAAAGTGCTGTCTTAGATGATTTGGCAGCTTGTTGAATAAAAAGCTTTTTAGCGCTGAACTCATCCGTTTGCTTTTCTACACCACTTCAGACCTTAGTTCTGTTTTCTTTCCCGTTCTTATCTGACTGATTCTTGCAATCTGCACTTCTCAGAAGTAGAGCATAGACTCTAAAAACACAGAGGAAATACAGGTGAATAAATGCTTCTGAGATGTTTGATTCTAGGAAAAGCTTCCGCTTAAAAATGGCCAACACACATTCAGCCTTCCAGCCCTACTGAACAATCAATCGGTAGGTTTATCAGCTTATACTGTAGCTTTTAACCAGTATAAAGTATGTTTTTATTTGAGATTAATAATTAGACATTTTTAGATGGTCTACCTCCTTAACCCTCTATACTATATCATTACATACAGCTCTGGAAAAATAAGAGATCACCTAAAAATGATGAGTTTCATTGATTTTACTGAATTGAAAACCTCTGGAATATAATCAAGAGTAAGATGGATGATCACAAGCCATCAAACCAAACTGAACTTTTTTTTTTAATCTTTGCACCAGGAGTGGCATAAAGTTATCCAAAAGCAGTGTGTAAGACGGGTGGAGGAGAAAAACAGGGTTATTCCACCAAATATGGATTTCTGAACTCTTAAAACTTTTCTTTGCATTATTTGAGGTCTGAAAGCTCTGCATATTTTGTGTTATTTCAGCCATTTCCCATTTTCTGCAAATAAATGCTCTAAATGACAATATTTTTGTTTGGAATTTGGGAGAAATGTTGTCTGTAGTTTATAGAATAAAACAACAATGTTCATTTTACTCAAACATAAACCTATAAATAGTAAAATCAGAGAAACTGATTCAGAAACTGAAGTGGTCTTTTATTTTTTTTTCAGAGCTGTAAAACTAACATGGTAGTTAAATCCTAAAGTCATCCAAACTATGAAAAACAACATATGGAGTTATTTACCAAACACAAAAATGTTAAATAAAATGAAAATAAGTTTTATATTTTAGATTCTTCAAAGTACCACCTCTTGTTCAGGCTTTCAGTTAACAGCTGTGCTGAACACATCAAGAGTTAATTACTTGAATTTCTTGTCTCTTAATAAAGTGTTTGAGAGCATCAGTTAAAGTAAAGGAGTGAAGAGGTAGAGTTACAGGTATACAGTGAATAGTGAATATTTGAGTAATGTTCTAATACAGATTATAAGAAGCAAAAGCTACTCAACTAAGTAAAGAAAAAAATCCCCAAGTGCATTTACAATGACCATCAAAAATGTTTTGATGAAACTGGCTCTCATCAGGACCACCCCAGAAAAGAAAGAGCAAGAGTTTCCTCTCTTGTACAGGAACGTCAGAGTTACCAGCCTCGGGATATTTGTTCTATTTATAACAATGTTATTAACTCATATGAATGTATCTCACTTTTTCCTATTTTGCAGTCTCTCTCATTTTTCATTATAAAGTAAACTGGCTGATGTTTTTTTTGTTGATTTTTTATTTTAATTCAATAATCATAATAGACGGACCAATAGAAATGTTCCAAAACCATCTGGAATAAAATTATTTTGCATTGGCGTCCATTAAATGTTACATTTGCATGTTTTGCATTATTATTTTTTTTTTAAAAGCAATAGAATTCCCATTAATAAAAGGCAGATAAAACACCGAGTCTGCAGTAAAGGCTGGATCTTCAGCTGCATGTTAATGTTGGCTTGTCAGCTGTGGTCAGGTGATAAGCGTGTCCTCCACTCAGGCTTCATCTGACAGCGGGCTGCTGGTGTTTGTGTTGATAAGGCCTGTAGGGTTTGCTCCGGTGGTCTTCACTCCTCGACTCTCTGATCTTTCCACTTCCTGCTCCTCCACTCTCTACTAAACACCATCTTCAGCTGGAGCCTGGAGATCACCAGAGCTTCAAACACTGATCAGCCAGGTCTGTTACAGCAAGACACTCCTAAAAACAAACGATTTTTAAATGCCAGTCTGAACAGAGTGTATTTACGTACTCTACCAGTTAAAGTATTTTTTTTCTCTAATTCTAATTCTTATTCTCTTCTCTGCTGAAACTGAGACTCAGTCCTTAATCATGTTAATCTGAGCTAAAGGCTAAAGCTGCTGTTTCCATGTGGGTCAGCCAGACGTCTTCCTGTAGCAGTTTTCCAAGAGTCTTTTGAAGGTGTAGGAAACAGTACTCATCGCTCTCTGGCTTCTTCTGTAATTTCTCTAAAGAAAAGAACTTCTACTTTTAATAGTTACAGAGTTCTCTGTGTTTCTGTGTTTCTTTTTCTAGTTTTTATGATAATGAAAGTGTGAATGTGTTGGGTGTAAAAGTGTAAATGCTGCAGTAGAGAGTAACAGCATTAACACTGCGTCTATTTCAGCACTACAGCTTTACTACAGACAAAGGTTTTGGAAATGGACATTTTTTTAAATCCATTTTCATTGTTACTTACAAGCTAAAAGCTGTTAATCAATTAATTGTTTGCTAAAATTTACCCCTTCTCTTTTATTAAACAATATATGATCTTTTCATTTTTTACAAGATGCTTTTATAATTCTTTCAGTTTTTTTTCGCTCAATGTGGCTCAGATCTGATTTTTTTCATGGCTGTGTGAACGTGCTGAATCCGATTTTTTCAAATCAGATTTGGGTCACTTTCATATGTGAACAGTCAAATCGGAATTTGTGTGTCTTTTTGCATTTACGCATTAGCATCAGCATTAGCACTACATGCTTCTCTCTCGTACCCACACTGAATCTTTTGGTGCAGCTATAGCTGCAAAAAAAAACAGCAAAAGCAAACCGCCTGACCTTATTTCACCTCCTCGACCTGAGCATGAACTTCAGACCAGCTGTTTACTCTCTACTCCAGCAAAAGATGCTCCACATATGAGCTGCTAACTCATCCATTTCCCTTTATAAAGCTACAAGTCATCTCTCTAATCTCAAATATGAGTTTTGTTGTTGGTGAAGAAAACAACGTTTATACAGGTATCAGTGTGCAGAATGTGAGACAGCGTTTCAGGAACAGATTAGTTCACATTACACACAGATACAGATCACTTACATTTGTTAATGTGAACCGTCAAGCTAACCTAATCCGATCTGAGCTAAAAATTGGATTTTATAATTGTGGCTAATGTGAACATAGCCTTAAAGGCCTGGCAGGCCTTCATCATCATCATCGTCGTCATTGTCGTCGTCGTCATCATCATCGTTA
The DNA here is from genome assembly GCF_023375975.1 of Astyanax mexicanus. NCBI lineage: Eukaryota > Metazoa > Chordata > Actinopteri > Characiformes > Acestrorhamphidae > Astyanax > Astyanax mexicanus. The sequence continues at coordinate 51,303,350 of NC_064414.1, forward strand.
TCATCATCGTCATCACCATCATTATCATCATCATCATCGTTATCATCATCATCGTCATCACCATCATTATCATCATCGTTATCATCATCGTCATCATCATCGTTATCATCATCATCATCGTTATCATCATCATCGTCATCATCATCGTTATCATCATCATCGTTATCATCATCATCGTCATCACCATCATTATCATCATCGTTATCATCATCATCGTTATCATCATCGTTATCATCATTGTCATCATCATCGTTATCATCATCGTTATCATCATCATCATCGTCATCATCATCATCATCGTTATCATCATCGTCATCATCATCGTTATCATCATCATTGTCATCACCATCGTCATCATCATCGTTATCATCATCATTGTCATCACCATCGTTTTCATCATCGTCATCATCATTGTCATCATCATCGTCATCATCATCATCATCATCGTCATCATCATCGTTAACATCATCATCATCATCATCGTTATCATCATCATCATCATCATCGTCATCATCATCGTTATCATCATCATCGTCGTCACCATCGTTATCATCGTTATCATCATCGTTATCATCATCATCATCGTCATCATCATCATCATCGTTATCATCATCGTCATCATCATCGTTATCATCATCATTGTCATCACCATCGTCATCATCATCGTTATCATCATCATTGTCATCACCATCGTTTTCATCATCGTCATCATCATCGTCATCATCATCGTCATCATCATCATCATCATCATCGTCATCATCATCGTTATCATCATCATCATCATCATCGTTATCATCATCATCATCGTCATCATCATCGTTATCATCATCATCGTCGTCACCATCGTTATCATCGTTATCATCATCGTTATCATCATCATCATCGTCATCATCATCATCATCGTCATCACCATCGTTATCATCATCATCGTCATCACCATCGTTATCATCATCATCGTCATCATCATCATCATCGTCATCATCGTCATCATCGTCATCATCATCATCGTCATCATCGTCATCATCATCATCGTCATCATCATCATCATCGTCATCATCGTCATCATCGTCATCATCATCATCGTCATCATCGTCATCATCATCATCGTCATCATCGTCATCATCATCGTCATAATAGTCATCATCATAATCGTCATCATCGTCATCATCATCTTATCATCATCATCATCATCGTCATCATCATCGTCATAATCGTCATCATCATAATCATCATCGTCATCATCGTCATCACCATCTTATCATCATCATCATCATCGTCATCATCATCGTCATAATCGTCATCATCATAATCATCATCATCATCATCGTTATTATCATCATCATCATCATCAATCATCATCATCATCATCATCGTTATTATCATCATCATCATCAATCATCATCATCATCATCATCATTATCGTCATCATCATCAATCATCATCAATCATCATCATCATCATCAATCATCATCATCGTTATCGTTATCATCGTTTAAATGAACAGTAACTAAAAACAGCCTTGTAAATTTTAAGTATATGTGTATGGATGAAAAGCAAAGAAAAATCCATATAATGGCACAGTCTTCTCCTTTGGCTGAAGCTCAATTAGAAAATATATATATATTTTTTAAGATATTATGGGCTGCAGATGGGGGATATCCAAAGTGGTTTCACACCTTTTAGACACAGTTTTTTGACTAATTGGTGAAGCTCTACCCATATTTGTTTCTGACTTACTAAAATGCTATTTTTATTTCCAGTCATATAAGCTAGTTGTAAATTGCTTATATAGTAGTTATTTATTATTTATTTATTAGTACCTCTTAGTTTTTCACCCTAAATGATGGGTTGAATCCATCAAGTTCTAAAAAAAGTGAATTAGTTATATATATATATATATTTTTTTTTTTTTTTGGTAAAATAGTAAAGTTTCACAATTTCAAGCTCTGATATGATTGAAGCTTTGCACATGATTCATGGTGTAATAGTGTAACTGTTCACCATAAAAAGTCACAGTTAGATTCACATCACAGTTTAGTATAAGGTTTGGTAAAATTTGAAGAAAAAAGACTAAACGTTCAGTCAGACGGGGGCTTTTTATTTTTTAAAGTGTGTTGCACTCTGTGTTGCAATATAGCATCACTTTTAAAAATGAAAATGGTCCCCAAAGCTTATTCCCATTCCGAGCACCGTGCTGTCAGCCTCAGATCTCGAGATATGGTGGAGTAATAAGTGACACTCAATCATCCATAACCAAATGCTGACAGCGTGAAAAAGTGGCACCCTGAATTTACATGATTGAATTGATAAAAAAAATTGGGTTGCACATAAAAAAAAAAAAAAAAACTTACCTTTCCTTATGGTCACTATTTTGGGTCAGAGTTTTTCATTTAACATAGATATTATTCATAGCAGCTACATACTACATTATTAAGACAGTAATAAACATGTAGTAATCTTTTTATGCACACAAATAAAATAATTTAAATAAACAAAAAAATAAGACAGAGAGAAAAATGTATCTTAAAAAGTGCATTTCCTAAAGGAAACACATTGACTGCACAGCGTATGTGGTCCCAGGTTACTGCTAGGTGGTTGCTATGGTACACTGTAAAAAATCATGCGCAAAATGTACTTTAAAAAAAGTTTCACAATTTTCTGCATTTGCTTTTTTAAAGTAAATTTAATTTCAGATAAATTTAAGTAACTTCAACTCAGTTTCAAGACTTAAATGTTACATAGAGTTACCTAATTACAATTACTCAATTTATACAATATTACTCAAATAATTTATGACACATAATATATTATAGTTGAAACACACATTAAAATATTTATATAGTCTCAAAGATTTATTTTGTAAACAGACCAAGTCTCACTGTTTCACTCTTTTAACACATGGATGGCATGTAATACATGTAATACATTCTTTTTAGTATACTAAAAATAATGTATTATGTGCCATCCCGAATTTATTACATGCCATCCATGTGTTGAGACCATCCAAATGATGGTGTGTGGTATAGTGAATGGGGAGCGCAGTGCTCGTGGTGATCGGTGATCCAGTTCTGGCTGTGCGGCTGACTGTTGATTTTAGACGTGGTTTCACTGGATCAGTCGCGCAATGCTTTTTTCCGCCGCCAAGATAGAAACACGCCAGAAATTTACCTGAACAGACGTCATAAGGCCCTTTGTGTTGGTCTCTCACATTAAATTCCAATGAAATATATATGTGTTTGTGGTTGTAATGTGACAAAAAAATGAAAAAGCAATATATAAAAATAAAAACTCTACAGTTATATATGATGCTAGAGTTCCTGTTCGGTGAGCTGTGAGGGAGCAGAGCCTCTCAGCCTCCAGAGACTGCAGCTTTCCTCTCTGGGCTTTCATTCCTCCACTGTCTGATTCCCCCGGTGGGATCTGTCCCCGAAATCCAGGACAAGGAATATGATTCTACAGATTCCTCAGAGACGCAGAAATGATAAATCAGCTGCATTCGCTGTATATTTTACCCCCCCCACACACTGCCCATACAGACATCCATCACCTGCTGATGAGTCGAGGGTCTGCCAGCTGGAGCTGTGACTGTGGAAGATACCTTTACACAACTACTTTCATACACTGATCAAGAGAAACATTAAAGGTGCATTAAACTCCCTGATTTTAGCTGACTCCACCCTCAGCTCAAATTTGAAATAGGCTGGGTGATGTATGGGTTTAGAGGTGGGGCAGGAGGGATAGCTGATAGGCTGAGCTGCTGTTAGAGGTGAGACGCAGATGATTGGACGTCACCAGTGGGGCGGTATTATTGATTGACAGATCTGCATATTGTGATGTGTCTGTGTACCAAAGTAAATGGACACATCATTCTCGTCTATAGCACAGTTGAACCTGTGGGGAAATCACTAAAATAAAAGCGTTTTTTAATGGTTTTAATTTTTATTTTTTTATAAAAAATGTATAAGCAGGACTGGTATGTTTCATTATTTCAGCATTAGGGCACATTGTAGTGCTATAATTATGGTTGTGCATTGGAAAGAGTTTTGGTAGGCACTAAATTATTCATACGTTAATCGTGCGAGAAGAGAAAAAAAAAAAAAAAAACTAAGCAAAACAAAAGTGGCAAAAATGACACAATTTAAAAACATTGGAATGTGTCCAGCAATATTTTTTAAGAGCTTTAACGCCATGGCTTTCACCACAGATACCTTAGCAACAACTTAGCAGCCACCTAGCAACCTCTGAGCAGCATCATAACAGCCACCACAGATACCATAGCAACCACCTACCAACCACTGTTGGTCCAACAATGTTACAACTACCTTGAACAAATTAGCTACAATTTAGCAGCACCTTAGTAAAAAGCATAGCTAAGTAGGTATAGCTAAGCAACCAACTTGCATACCTTCATAATTAGCGTAACCCATGTAGGCTGTCCTCAGCTTCACCTGCGATCTTCAGCCTTCAGCCTATACCAGGATTGCACTTCGCACTGACATCACCCTCCCACACAACCACATGACACTGTACACGGCACTACCCAGAAGCCAATCACCAGAGTATTGATTTCACCTGTTCCCCTCAGTAAAAATACACCTTAACCTCACTCGAAACTCACTGAGTATTTATGGATTTATCCTGGTACAAAGTGTTACCCTCACCTCTGTTGTTTTATCATTTATCGCCTTTTTTGTATTTTTGACCCTGATTCTCGCCTTGCCTCTGATATTGCCTTGCCATGATTTGACCCCTGTACTGTCTCTTGTTTTTGGTGTGTTGCCTCTGCTTACTCTGACTACTCTCTGTATTACTCCTTTTTACATAAAAAGTCTGTTTTATGCATCTGCAAGTCTGATCCCCTTATACCATCACAACGCACACTAACACCTTGTACACCACCACCATGCTAATCAGTGCTAATAACTGCAGTGCTGAGAATAATGACCCACCACCCAAACAATGATAATAATAGCTGTTTTAATATTAGCTGGTTTTCTATTCTGTGGGTTCGTGAGTATTGGAAAACGAAGTGAAAGGACTAAACTTGTTTAACTGAGCTTGTTTGGTTTCACAGGGTACATGCAATATAAGAGCTTGTCAAAGAACTTTTCAGAAGTACGGCAGCACAGCCTGGCATAAATCATTTTATTTACAGTGCAGTCAGCAAGTTTAGGGCAGGAATGACAAAACATGAGGCGCTGAGCGGTGACTCCATTTCTAATCCCTATGATTGAACACAAACATTGGTGCAGAGTCTAAATTAATATAGCTGATGGGGAGACTCATCCATAAGAGAGCTGTGCAAACATGCAAATAAACGCTCATTTGTAACACTAACAGATACAGGAAGTGAACTGATAGAGGATCCCCTCTGCTTGGTGGATTTCTGGGTAGCGTGCATCTTCTCAGAAATGACAGAACTATCCTAAATAAACCTGCTGCCTTGTTGCGATTAATAAGCATCTTCAAACAGCTTACAGACGATTTACCAGAGCAGAGCCAGAGCCTCGTATTTTACTCAGCGAGTGACCGGCTGCACCATTAGTTCTTACAGAAGTCTGCTGTGTTTTATTAGTGCCAGGAAGCGCAGGTGGCATAATCGTGAGTCTACGGCCCACAGGCATTTAGTCATTTTACAATTTTTAGATGTGTAGAGAATAATAATGCTGATTTTTAATTTTTTTTTTCAAAGCAAAAGCTCTATAAAGTTTTTGAAAGTATCAATCTGACAGTTAAAAAATAAGAAAATTGTTGAAAAGTGACTTTATTTCAGTAATTCAGTTGAAAATGTGAAAATAATATGTTATATAGATGTATTACACACACAGAGTGATATATCTATTCATTTTATTGCTGATGATTATGGCTTACAGAAAATGAAAACCCAAAAATCAGTCTCAGAAAATTAGAATATTATATACAGTAAGACCAATTGGTAATTTTGGCGGTGTGGGCAGTGTGCCAAGTCCTGCTGGAAAATGAAATCCACATGTCCATAAAAATGTCTAATGGCGAATTTCTGTTGTTACATTTCAGGGGAAGGGATGTGTCAGACTATAAAATAGAGTATGCAGAGTAGGGGTGGGCAATATTATATTTTATACAATATATCGTGTCACAGAAATATCATGATATTAAAAATCCATATCGTGATAATAGGGTTGTTCTGTCTTAAAAGTAGTCTATTATTTACTGTGAAGCTTTAGGTGTATTTATTGTATAATTGTTTTAGTTTGCAGTTTATATGCATGCACTAAATATTCTGCAATATTATTTGCTGCATTATATTATTTTATGCTATATTATTTATTTTGCCACATTATGATTATGCTGTTATACTATTATTCTATATTCCTATTATATATTATTATATATTCCTCATATTTTAGTTTTCCTGTATCGCCAAATATATCGTTATCACAAAAATACCCTGAAATATTGTGATATTATTTTAGAGCCATATCGCCCACCCCTAATGCAGAGGCTATGTTGCATATTTGATGCAGAAACATAAATTAGCCTCATTAATCAGTATGAGCATCTGTTCAATTTTCACTCTTATTTTTAGCTGAATTGAATTGAACACTCTTGATATGAGTGCATTAGAGACAGCAGTGCTGCTGGAGTTTTTAAACACTGCTCCTACCAGTCCACCGATCAGAAATCTCCAGCCATTGGGTGTAGAAACAAGAAACTGGCGTTACTGAATGATAATTGGTTGGAGAATAGTACTATATTTGTATATTTCTATTTTTAGTAGTTAAACCGAAGTCTGTGTATGATTAAAGTGCATTCAAGATGATGAAGGGCGTGACATTTTATAAAACACAAAAGAAAATCTTGTAAATTAGCATCTTGCTCCTCTCTTAGAGCAAGGTGCCCCCTCCTTCTACCTCCTCTATCTGTGATAAGAAGCCCCCTGGTGAGTCTTGCATTAATTTGTCAGTTATAGAAATATATTCCACCTCCATGTCCTGGATCTTTTTCCTAATATCTAATGCATGATAATAGAATAACCATAGACATCTTCATTGACCTATCCAAAGCACATAAAAAAGATAATTACAGAATACTTTACTTCTAGAACTACTGGCTAAAAGTTTAAGAACAGTTCTATTGTTTAGTAGTCCAGTATCTGCAGTGCTGTATGATCCAGACAAGGTGCTTTTTTATTTTCTCATCTTATCAAAGACTTTATTACTGCAGTTCTTCACCTGTCAGACGTCCTCTAATTCTCCTCTTTACTGTTTAAACTGAGCTAAAGGTTAAAGCTGTTTCCATGTGGGTCAGCCAGACGTCTTCCTGTAGCTTTTTTCTTTAGTTTCTAAGAGTTTTTTGAAGGTGTAGGAGACAGTACTCACCGCTCTCTGGCTTCATCTGTGATTTATCTAAAGAAAAGAGAGTGGTAGTGGCAGTATTAACAGTAGTAATAGTAGTAGTAGTAGTAGTAGTAGTATTAGCAGTAATAGTACTGGTAGTATTAACACTAGTAGTAGCAGTAGTAGTAATAGTAGTAGTAATAGTAGCAGTAATAGTACTAATAGTACAGGTGATGGCAGTATTAACAGTTGTAATAGTAGTAGTAGTATTAGCAGAAATAGTAGTACAAGTAGTAGTAGTAGTAGTAGTAGTAATAGTTGTAGTAGTAGTAGTAATAGTAGTAGTAATAGTACAGGTAGTGGTAGTATGAACAGTAGTAATAGTAGTAGTAGTAGTAATAGTACTGGTAGTGGTAGTATTAACAGTAGTAGTAGCAGTAGTAGTAATAGTAGCAGTAATAGTACTAATAGTACTGGTGATGGCAGTATTAACAGTTGTAATAGTAGTAGTAGTATTAGCAGAAATAGTAGTAAAAGTAGTAGTAGTGGCAGTATTAACAGTAGTAGTAGTAGTAGTAGTAGTAGTAGTAATAGTTGTAGTAGTAGTAGTAGTAGTAGTAGTAGTAGTAGTAATAGTACTGGTAGTGGTAGTATTAACAGTAGTAGTAGTAGTAGTAGTAGTAGTAGTAGTAGTAGTAATAGATGTAGGAATAGTATGGGTAGTGGTAGTATTAACAGTAGTAGTTGTAGTAATTGTAGTAGGAATAGTACAGTTAGTGGTAGTATGAACAGAAGTACTAGTAGTAGTCATAATAGTAGTAGTAATAGTACTGGTAGTGGTAGTAGTAGTAGTAGTAATAGTAATAGTAGTAATAGTAATAGTAGTGGTAGTATTAACAGTAGTAGTAGTAGTAATAGTACTGGTAGTGGTAGTATTGACAGTAGTAGTAGTAGTAGTAGTAGTAGTAGGAATAGTACGGGTAGTGGTAGCATGAACAGTAGTAGTAGTAGTAGTAGTAGTAGGAATAGTACGGGTAGTGGTAGTATGAACAGTAGTAGTAGTAGTAGTAGGAATAGTACTGGTAGTGGTAGTATGAACAGTAGTAGTAGTAGTAGTAGTAGTAGTAGTAGTAGTGACAGTATTAAAAGTAGTAGTAGGAATAGTAGTAGCGGTACTAATACTACCACTTCTAACCCAGTTTAACCCAAATTTAAATCTAAATGAATGTAAATCTGTCTAGACAGACAGAGGATGTTTTGTGGGGCCTAACTTTACATTTTCACTTTAAAACTACATCTCATATAATCAAATTCCTGTATCAACATTTTTCATACAAATTTAACCAACATGTATAAATCAGTATTGTAACAAATAAAAAAAAACTTTATTGACTTTATTCCCATCTCTAAAACCCTAATCGCCATCATCCAGATTACATTTCAGAACCTAGTTCATATATACAGTGAGTGAGTGAGTGTGTGTGTGTGTGTGTGTGTGTGTGTTTCCAGTATACGGGGCCTCATTTATAAAACAGTCACACAAATATTTCATCTGAAATTCATGTTTTTTAAATGATGCTTTAGAAAGCGTGCTTTTGATGTGGTAATGTGCATACATAGGTCGAAGCTTGCGTCATACTAACATACCAGTGTTTCATCATAGCAGACCAAAGACCCAGAGCGCAACAGGAAGTAGAGTGAGAGATATGTAAACATGGTCTGCTTATAAATTATTTGTACTCGTGCTGATCTTCAGATCTTTATGTGTACAGTATTTTACCCCAAGAAAAATCTCCAGTATCCTGTACCTGGTGAACTAAAACAATCTACTAAATTTTAATTTAATTTTAACTTCAAGATGGTGCCAATCCATCAGTCAGAGTCAGAGTGAATGAAGGTGTGTGGTTGGCAGGAATATTCAGCTAAAGTTGCCCATTAATCTTAATGTTGAAGCGTAATTAGGCACAGCTGTATGAGGGGATATAATCCCATAAATAACTGGACATCTGAAGGGTGTCAGACTGTTAACAGAAGGGCTTGTCTTCTAATGACCTACAGATCCAAGGAGACAGGAAACAAGTCGAATTCAGAGTGTTGAGAGTGTGCATGTGTGTAGTGTACCTCCTGGTGAGAGAATGTTGACTGATAAACATGCCGTTATGGCGCACTTTTTGTGAACAAGGAATCTGGAAGATTAGATCACCATGAAAAGTTACTTTCTGTTAGGAATTCAGTTCAAAATGTAAAACTCCTGTATTATATAGATGTATTACACATCTAGAGTGACCTATTTTAAGCGTTTATTTCTTTTATTGTTGATTATTATGGCTTACAGCCAATGAAAACCTCTGAAAATTTGAATATTATACAAGACCAATTGGTACTTTTGGCAGTGTGAGCAGTGTGCCAAGTCCTGCTGGAAAATGAAATCTGCATCTCCATAAAAGTTCTCAGTAGCAGAGGGAAGCATGAAGTGCTGTAAGATTTTGGACTTGATAATAAAACACAGTGGATCAACACCAGCAGATGACATGTCTCTCCAAACCATCACTGATTGGTGGAAACTTCACACTAGACCTCGAGCAGTTTGGACTGTGTGTCTCTCCACTCTTCCTCCAGACTCTGCTCCCTTGATTTACAAATGAAATGTAAAATTTAATGGTGATCAGTGATGTATATTTAAACAGCTCTGGAAAAAATGAAGAGACCGCTTCAGTTCCTGAATCAGTTTCTCTGATTTTGCAATTTATATGTCAAGTCAAGTCAAATAGTTTTATTGTCAATACTGCATATGTACAGGACATACAGAGAATTGAAATTACGTTACTCTCCTTCCCAATTTTACAGCAAGTACAGATAATAGATATAATAAAAGAGAGAATGGGAGACACTGTGGGTACAATACAGCAGGGACACAATAGACATACATGAGACAAAAACAAGGTGCAGTGGTGTGGGGGAGAAATAGATATATAAATATAAGTAAAAAAAAGAAATAGATATATAATATAAAAGAGAGGGAGACACTAAATGTAAAAAACAACAAGACACAATAAACATACGTGAGATGAAAGACAATAGTGCAATATTGATGGTGATTGAGATGGAATGACAGTATAAATAGAACCCGTATAACGGTAGTGCAAATATGGTAAATAGCTTAAGGCTGGTAAAGTGAATGAGTGTGTAAAGTACTTAAATGTATATATATATATATATATATATATATATATATATATATATATATATATATATATATATATATATGTTTGAATAAAATGAACATTGTTATTTTATTCTATAAACTACAGACAACATTTCTCCCAAATTCCAATTTAAAATATCGTCATTTAAAGCATTTATTTGCAGGAAATGAGAAATGTCTGAAATAAGAAAAAAGATACAGAGCTTTCAGACCTCAAATAATGCAAAGAAAACAAGTTCATATTTATAAAGTTTTAAGAGTTCAGAAATCAATATTTGGTGGAATAACCCTGGTTATAATCACAGTTGTCATGGATCTTGGCATCATGTTCTCCTCCACCAGTCTTACACACTGCTTTTGGATAACTTTATGCTGCTTTACTCCTGGTGCAAAAATTCAAGCAGTTCAGTTTGGTTTGATGGTTTGTGATCATCCATCTTTCTCTTGATTATTTTTCAGAGGTTTTCAACTTGGTAAAATCGAAGAAACTCATTACTTTTAAGTGGCCTCTTATTTTTTTCTGGGGTATGGTAACACTTTATTTTAAGGAACACAAATTAGATGCTTAATAATGTCTTATTATTTGCTTAATAAAGCTTTAATTAGACATTTGTAAATGATTTATTCACTACTTATTAGTCTTTATTCTGTGTAAGTATTATTGGTGCTTAATTAGGGGTCTATTATGTGTAAATGATTAATAATGGCTTTATTAGTTATTATAATGCACGATAAACAGTTATGTTAGCACCCTGTTAATCAGATTATTACGCATTAACTAATATTAGCTAATTCTACATGTTATTAGTGTAGAATTGGGAGCAGTTTGATCTAAGGGGTTAATAAGTCACTAATAAACCAAGAAGTGCACCATATTCTAAAGTGAGGTTCTGTTCATCAGTAATTACACACTAAAAAGCACAAAATGACTGTACTCGTTCACTCGTTCTGACGGGTGAGAGCACGCTGGCGTCCGTCTGTTGGACTGCCGCTTCTCCCCGCGTCCTGTGTCTTTCCCTAGTTTGTTTTACTCCGGAGTCTCTGCTCTACACGCCACCGCGACCTCCCCCGCGGCGCACGCCGGCCCAGCGAGCGACTGACCGCGGCTGCTCCACCACGATCTCCCCGCGGCGCACGCCGGCCCAGCGAGCGACTGAGCGCGGCTGCTCCACCACGATCTCCCCGTGGCGCACACCGGCCCGGCGAGCGAGTGAGCGCGGCTGCTCCACCACAATCTCCCCGCGGCGCACACCGGCCCAGCGAGCGACGGAGCGCGGCTGCTTCACCACGATCTCCCCGCGGCGCACGTCGGCCCAGCGCGCGGATGCTTCACCACGATCTCCCCGCGGCGCACGCCGGCCCGGCGCGCGGCTGCTTCACCACGATCTCCCCGCGGCGCACGCCGGCCCAGCACGCAACTGAGCGCGGCTGCTCTACCACGATCTCCCCGCGGCGCACGCCGGCCCAGAGAACCACTGTGCCCGGGTGCTGTACCAAGACTCTTCTGCGGCACACGCCGGCCCATTACGTGATTGAGTGCGGCTGCTCCATCACGACCTTTCCGCGGCGCACGTCGGCCCAGTGAGTGACTTGAGTAAGTTGCTATTTACATACACTCAGCAATGCTGCCGTTCATCACCTTGGCTCTGCTGCTAAGTGCCCGTTTTCCAAACTGTTATTATGGCCCACAGTCCTTGTCCTATACAGCCAGTGAATTGTGCAAACTCAGTAACTACTGTCGCCTATCCAAATGTGTTGCTGTGTCTGCCAGCAAAGCTGGCATACTATCCCACCGTCGGTATGTCCATCGGGGCTCAAGGCGGCATTATAATAGAACTATCCATTACTCGGCTGGGACAAATATCTGTTCATTCTGGACTACACTCCGCCCCATACAATCAACTGAGTCTCGTTTTGCTAATCACAATAATTTGCTTTCTTTTCCTCCTGCTAACTCTGTGAATGTTCTCGCATTACTTAATGTTCGTTCAATATCTAACAAAGCAGCAGTACTCAGTGAGTTCATTCTAGACCACTCTATTGACATCCTTTTCATAACAGAAACTTGGCAGCAAGTCGGTGACTTCTATGCTTTGAATCAGGCTACCCCATCTAACTTCAAGTACATATCTAAACCCCGTTCCTCGGGCAGGGGAGGTGGTCTAGCGGTTATCTTCAAAAACAACATATTTGAAGTGAGCATTATGTCTCCTACCTCTTTCGAATATCTTGCTGTTAAACTATCAGGCTGAACCACTGTGATCTTACTCTATCGTCCACCTAAACCTAATCCAACATTTCTGCTCGAGTTGTCTGAGCTGCTTACATTGGCCTGTACAGTCTCCCACCACTTGTTGCTGGTCGGTGACTTTAATATTCACGTCAACACTCTGACTGCAAAACTGCTGCTGAATTTCTGTCTGTTCTTGAGTGCTTCCAATTTACTCAACATGTACATTTTCCCACACATGATAAAGGCCACACCCTTGACTTAGTCTGTTCAAATTCCCTGCCTATTCTCAACCTTCATTCTTTACTGTTTCCACTTTCTGATCATAAACTTATCCTGTTTACAGCTCCGATGGCCTTTTCCCACCGCTCTACCACAAAACATATTTCTTTCCGCAAGACTCAATCTATTGATCCTCTTCTTCTTAACCAATCTCTTTCTCTTATCTTTCCTGTTACCTTGGCTCCCTCATCTCCTGAAGCACATGCAATAATGCTAAACACTGCTCTCTCTGAATCACTGGAAACATTAGCCCCTCTGAAAACAAAAACAGTGACCTTCGCTACGTCCTCCCCCTGGTACACTGCTGATCTTCGTACCATGAAGCAGGCTGGACGCCAGCTTGAGCGGCTATATAAAAAGTCCAGACTTACTGTTCATGCAGATGCATATAAGCAGCATTTGTCTGCCTATAGAGATGCTCTTCAGGATGCTAAAACAAGCTATTTCTCCAATCTCATAAACAATCAGCATAGTACTAATCAGCGGTACCTCTTTTCAACAATTACAAAAGTCTTTAAAGCCCCCGACAACACCCTTGTTCCCTCTACAACACTCTGCAATGCTTTTTTACACTCATTTAATTCAAAAATAGCAAATATACACAGATCTCTGATCTCAGATTCCTCTGAACCCTTTTCCCATCACTCTTATACCAACCGCCCCTCTCTGTCCAGACTATCTTTTTCCTCCCTGAGTGCTTTTAACTGTGTCGACTCATCTTACATCTCTAACATTGTTAGGTCCTCCAAGACTACAACATGTGCCCTTGATCCACTTCCTACCAACCTATCTAAAGCCTGCCTACCCTCACTTCTTCCCCATCTCACCCTTCTTATTAATCAGTCACTCCTCCTTGGACAGGTCCCATCTGTTTACAAAATTGCTGCAGTTAAACCCATACTTAAAAAACCTGGTCTTGAACCTTCGGACCTTAACAATTACCGTCCTATCTCCAATCTCCCCTTTCTGTCTAAGATTCTTGAGAGAACTGTAGCCAGCCAACTGAAAGAGTATCTCGAAACCAACAGTCTCTTTGAACCTTTTCAATCTGGGTTCCGACCATTTCACAGTACTGAAACAGCTTTAGTGAAGGTCGTGAATGATCTGTTGGTAGCTGCTGATGCTGGGTCTCTCAGCATCCTTTTGCTCTTGGACCTAAGTGCAGCATTTGACACAATCAACCATTCCATCCTCTTGTCACGGCTGCATGAACTCGGCTGCATGAACTCGGATTCACTTTAAGATTCTCCTACTTACCTATAAAGCCTTAAATAACCTGGCACCTCCCTATCTCTCTGACCTTCTTCATCCCTACAAACCTTCCCGCTCTCTCAGATCCTCTACTGCTGGGCTTCTAAATGTCCCGTCATCCAATCGTCGTAGTTTCGGTGATCGGGCTTTCTCCAGGATCGCTCCCCGACTATGGAATTCTCTTCCAACTGCACTCTTCCCATATTTAAATCAAATCTTAAAACTCATCTATTCTCTCTTGCTTATGGTCTCTCTTCTGCTTAACATTATGTTTGATCTCACATACTATAGTACTGCTGAGTTGGAGCTCCACTGTAAATGTTGTACCTGTATTGTCTGTGTATTGTATATCTGTATCTTTGTACCAATAATTGTAAGCGTCTTTGGGTTTTAGAAAAGCGCTATATAAAAATAAAGTATTATTATTATTATTATTAAAATAAAATTTTCATCAATCACATACCCCTTATTAAGCAACAATAACACTTCCACAGAATAAAGCCTAAAAGTAGTGAATAAATCATTTACAAATGTCTAATTAAGGCTATATTAAGCAAATAATAAGACATTAATAAGCACCTAATTTGTGTTCCTTAAAATAGTGTTACCATATATATATATATATATATATATATATATATATATATATATATATATATATATATATATATATATATATTATGGCAAGCCAAACAGGAAATATATAATAAAAGCTGATATATATATATATATATAATGAAAGTGTATATATATATAATGAACTCTGATATATATATAATGAAAGCGATATATATATAATGAAAGCGATATATATATAATGAAAGCCGATATATATATATATATATATATATATATAATGAAAGCGATATATATAATGAAAGCCGATACATATAATGAACTCTGATATATATATATATAATGAAAGCTGATATATATATATATATATATAATGAACGCTGATATATATATATAATAAAAGCGATATATATATAATGAACTCTGATATATATATATATATATATATATATATATATATAATGAAAGTGATATATATATATATATATATATATATATTGAAAGCGATATATATATATAATGAACTCTGATATATATATATATATATATATATATATATATATATATATATATATATATATATATATATATATATATAATGAAAGCTGATATATATATATATAATAAAAGCTGATATATATATAATGAAAGCTGTTAAGACCCTTTAAGAGGTAAACGGGTGGTCCGCACAGTTAGCCTGAGAGACTGAAGGTGGCGTTGTGGTTCAGCTGGCCGCAGCTCCTCGCGTAGGGGAGGCCGACCACCGGCAGGCAGCGCGGCTCATTCTTTCCACGGAGGTGCGGCGCGACCGGCCTCGGACTGGCTTTAAAGTGTCAGGGGGCGAAGGTGGCAAAAAAGCTCCGGCCCGCGATCTGCTTTCCCCGAGCTGGGGACGGTCTACCAGCGTTCATTATATATATATATATATATATATATATATATATATATATATATCAGCTTTCATTATATATATATCACTTTCATTATATATATATCACTTTCATTATATATATATCAGAGTTCATTATATATATATATCGCTTTCATTATATATATATATATATATATATATATATCACTTTCATTATATATATATCACTTTCATTATATATATATATCAGAGTTCATTATATATATCGGCTTTCATTATATATATATATCAGAGTTCATTATATATATATATATATATATATCGCTTTCATTATATATATATATCAGAGTTCATTATATATATATATATCGCTTTCATTATATATATATCAGAGTTTATTATATATATATATATATATATATATATATATATATATATCAGCGTTCATTACATATATATCAGCTTTCATTATATATATATATATCAGAGTTTATTATATATATATCAGAGTTCATTTTATATATATATATATATATATATATATATATATATCAGCTTTCATTATATATATATATATCAGAGTTCATTATATATATATCAGTGTTATCCTTACTTCCTTTTCCTGATGATTTAATTTCCTGTTCCTATTTTTCCCCCCAAGCTAGCTGCTGCTGTTAAAAAAACGTATGGAGTGTTATTTGTAACAATATCATATAAATAAATGAATAAAGAAATAATTGCTTAAAATGTTAAATAAATATGATGATAAATAAATGAGATGTAATTAATTAAAAAATAATTAATAATTAGTTTCCCAAATCCCTATATTTCCCTATATAGGGAAATATAGGGATTTGGGAAACTAATTATTAATTATTTTTTCCGTATATATATATATATAGGGAAATATAGGGATTTGGGAAACTAATTATTAATTATTGTTTCCGTATACATATATAGGGAAATATAGGGATTTGGGAAACTAATTATTAATTATTTTTTCTGTATATATATATATATATATATATATATATATATATATATATATATATATATATATATATATATATAGGGAAATATAGGGATTTGGGAAACTAATTATTAATTATTGTTTCCGTATACATATATAGGGAAATATAGGGATTTGGGAAACTAATTATTAATTATTTTTTCTGTATATATATATATATATATATATATATATATATATATATATATATATATATATATATATATATATATATAGGGAAATATAGGGATTTGGGAAACTAATTATTAATTATTTTTTAATTAATTAAATCTCATTTTAAATATTTATTTAACATTTTAAGCAATTATTTCTTTATTCATTTATTTATATGATATTGTTACAAATAACACTCCATAAGTTTTTTTAACAACAGCAGCTAGCTTGGGGGGAAAAATAGGAACAGGAAATTAAATCATCAGGAAAAGGAAGTAAGGATAACACTGATATATATATAATGAACTCTGAAATATATATAATGAAAGCTGATATATATATAATGAAAGCTGATATATATATAATGAACGGTGGTAGACCGTCCCCGGCTCGGGGAAAGCAGATCGCGGGCCGGAGCTTTTTTGCCACCTTCGCCCCCTGACACTTTAAAGCCAGTCCGAGGCCGGTCGCGCCGCACCTCCGTGGAAAGAATGAGCCGCGCTGCCTGCCGGTGGTCGGCCTCCCCTGCGCGAGGAGCTGCGGCCGGCTGAACCACAACGCCACCTTCAGTCTCTCAGGCTGACTGTGCGGACCACCCGTTTACCTCTTAAAGGGTCTTAACAGCTTTCATTATATATATATCAGCTTTTATTATATATATATATCAGCTTTCATTATATATATATATATATATATACACTGCTCAAAAAAATAAAGGGAACACTCAAATAACACATCCTAGATCTGAATGAATGAAATATTCTCATTGAATACTTTGTTCTGTACAAAGTTGAATGTGCTGACAACAAAATCACACAAAAATCATCAATGGAAATGAAATTTATTAACCAATGGAGGCCTGGATTTGGAGCCACACACAAAATTAAAGTGAAAAAACACACTACAGGCTGATCCAACTTTAATGTAATGTCCTTAAAACAAGTCAAAATGAGGCTCAGTATTGTGTGTGGCCTCCACGTGCCTGTATGACCTCCCTACAACGCCTGGGCATGCTCCTGATGAGGTGGCGGATGGTCTCCTGAGGGATCTCCTCCCAGACCTGGACTAAAGCATCCGCCAACTCCTGGACAGTCTGTGGTGCAACGTGACGTTGGTGGATGGAGCGAGACATGATGTCCCAGATGTGCTCAATCGGATTCAGGTCTGGGGAACGGGCGGGCCAGTCCATAGCTTCAATGCCTTCATCTTGCAGGAACTGCTGACACACTCCAGCCACATGAGGTCTAGCATTGTCCTGCATTAGGAGGAACCCAGGGCCAACCGCACCAGCATATGGTCTCACAAGGGGTCTGAGGATCTCATCTTGGTACCTAATGGCAGTCAGGCTACCTCTGGTGAGCACATGGAGGGCTGTGCAGCCCTCCAAAGAAATGCCACCCCACACCATTACTGACCCACTGCCAAACCGGTCATGCTGAAGGATGTTGCAGGCAGCAGACCGCTCTCCACGGCGTCTCCAGACTCTGTCACGTCTGTCATGTGCTCAGTGTGAACCTGCTTTCATCTGTGAAGAGCACAAGGCGCCAGTGGCGAATTTGCCAATCCTGGTGTTCTCTGGCAAATGCCAAGCGTCCTGCACGGTGTTGGGCTGTGAGCACAACCCCCATCTGTGGACGTCGGGCCCTCATACCATCCTCATGGAGTCGGTTTCTAACCGTTTGTGCAGACACATGCACATTTGTGGCCTGCTGGAGGTCATTTTGCAGGGCTCTGGCAGTGCTCCTCCTGTTCCTTCTTGCACAAAGGCGGAGGTAGCGGTCCTGCTGCTCGGTTGTTGCCCTCCTACGGCCTCCTCCACGTCTCCTGGTGTACTGGCCTGTCTCCTGGTAGCGCCTCCAGCCTCTGGACACTACGCTGACAGACACAGCAAACCTTCTTGCCACAGCTCGCATTGATGTGCCATCCTGGATGAGCTGCACTACCTGAGCCACTTGTGGGGGTTGTAGAGTCCGTCTCATGCTACCACGAGTGTGAAAGCACCACCAACATTCAAAACTGACCAAAACATCAGCCAGACAGCATAGGTTCTGAGAAGTGGTCTGTGGTCCCCACCTGCAGAACCACTCCTTTATTGAGTGTGTCTTGCTAATTGCCAATAATTTCCACCTGTTGTCTATTCCATTTGCACAACAGCAGGTGAAATTGATTGTCAATCAGTGTTGCTTCCTAAGTGGACAGTTTAATTTCACAGAAGTTTGATTTACTTGGAGTTATATTGTGTTATTTGAGTGTTCCCTTTATTTTTTTGAGCAGTGTATATATATATATATATATCAGAGTTCATTATATATATATCGCTTTTATTATATATATATATCAGCGTTCATTATATATATATATATATATATATCAGCTTTCATTATATATATATATATATATATATATATATATATATATCAGAGTTCATTATATATATATCGGCTTTCATTATATATATATATATATATATCGCTTTCATTATATATATATATATATATATATATATATATATATATATATATATATATATATATATATATATATATACATCAGCTTTCATTATATATATATATCGCTTTCATTATATATATATCGGCTTTCATTATATATATATATATCGGCTTTCATTATATATATATCGGCTTTTATTATATATTTCCTGTTTGGCTTGCCATAATATATATATATATATATATATATATATATGTTCCTATGTTCCTATGTTCAACTACAATGCCTAAGTGTAACTGCAGTATGTGTTACATGGATTTTCTTCTTTTTTCATTATAATTAACAACATGATAGCTTCTTCTTGACCTTTCTCATATTCTCTCTCTCTCTCTCTCTCTCTCTCTCTCGCTCTCGCTCTCTAGCTCTCTAGCTCTCTATCTCTCACTCTCTCTCTCAGTTGTGTCTCACACTTGTATGTGGGAAGTGTCGGCAGTAGTGGCAGTTTGCGGTTCCCGCTCCCTCTCATTAGCACTTAAGTCTCGCCATCAGTCAGAATTGGCACGGTGGACATCGAACCAGTCCAGTCATCAGCAGCCATATCTGTCCTGACTGAAAGTGCAATTGGCTCACCATTCTTAAGCTCTTCTCTCTGAGGCCTGCTTCTGTCTCCAGCTCCGCCCTGCCACTCATAAAACTGGAAAAGCTGGAAAAGCTTCAGCTTTGCCAGAAACCGGAGTTGATATTTTTGAGCCTGCGCTCTGATTCCCCGTTCAAACACCAGCCCGTCTCCAGAGACGCACTTTTAACCGAACGATTAGTCTGAAACTTGCTAATGAGTCTTGAGCGTAATTTCTAGTTATTTAATAAGGCAGCGCAGCTGAACTGATTACATGTGCAATTTCATCAGCGCACTCTTAATGCGCCAATAAAAGTGTGGGTTGTGCCGTGTACTTTCTAAACGTTAATTATAATGTTGGTAGACCATAACTTCGTGAACTCACACTGAGTTCGTACACCAGAATTACAGGATTAGTTTAGAATAAGTAACAGAACCTTTTTTATTTTTTGTTTATTTTTTTCTTTCTGTCGAGAGCAATTAAACAAGCATGAACCTATGTGCACCAGGCCCATCAATCAACCTTATTTTAAACTCACTGTACATTGTTGGTGGCCCTCATTTACATTTGTCAAAGAAGAATAAATAAATAAAAAAGACCCAGCATTTTAATAAGATATATAAGATATTTTAAAATAAAATATATATAAAAAAATACGATAAAAATAAGAATTTAGTAGGAATCATAAAATCATTGGTAAGAAAATGAAAAGTAATAAAAAAGAAAGCAACTGCAGATGAATCAATAAAACTAAGAGCATAAAGTAGTAAAGAAATAATAGGCAAAAAAATAAAAAATTATAAAAAGGAAGGTTAAAAGACAGCTAAAACCATTCAACATAAAAAAAATACTAAAAATTAAATAAGACCAAAAACCACTCAAAAACATACCATCATTTATAAAATCATAATAAATAAAATGTACTATAACAGTGACATGCTGTCTGAAATGGTTAAACGACTTTTTATCTTTAGAATAGAGTGGTTTAAGTTGAGAAGGAGGTACATTTCTGACATATTGCTATCTTGGCAATGGAAAACAGGGTGCACTATTGACTGAATGCAACATTCATTGATGTCTTGGCAGTGAAATGTCAACACAGTTGTTTGCCCAACTTATTATGCACACATAGACACTGCGCCATTGAAATAGCAATACGCCAAAGTCAGAGCACACCTGGCTCTTATACGAAATGGCAAGTGACACACTGAAAAAACACAACAATGATTAATAAGGAGAATTAGTAGATGTCTTTTGGACATTTGGAGCTATGCGAGGTGTACTTTTCCCGTCGTTATGATAGCAAAAACACACGGACATGACCTAAATCAAACCCATACTTGAAGCCTTGTCTCCTTTATTTAAATACCCTTTGCGTATTAGCTTGAAGTCATTAACGTAGAAGTTCACTTACTTTTTTTAGCCTGCACTCTGGTTAATTACTCAATGATTACTCAATGTTCTCAATTAAATACATCAACAGTACAACTGTTTGTGTGTTATTGCACTATATTTTTACAAATGTTTTGTGCACACCCCTTGAGGTACAGATAAAATAATAAAGTAGATTCATGAAGTTTGTGTGTATTTATGCATCAAAACAGCCGTAATTTTTTTTATAAGTTTTGCATAACCTTATTTCCATTAAAAAAGCAGACTGATTGACAGCTCTAGACTATAGATAGAGATACAGATAATGTATATGTGGACTGCATTTAGGAAAACTTTATTTTAATTCAGTGATATAAGCCTATTAAACCGTTGGCTGGCACTCACCGTGTTGGCACTGCAGGATATATAATAATAATAAACACAGTAATGGAGCAGGCGTGTTTGCATGCACTAATGCTGGTTATTATTCACTGATTTATATTTATGGACTTTTTATCAGGTATATATTATCTATTCGGCGTGACCCGTATGCATTAGTCTTGTAATGTTACAACAATGACTGCTAATGCCTCGGGACCCCATAACCCTGCACCCCAATCCGCACCCCCTCCTGTCAGCTGGCATTGTTAAACTGACTGTTTAATTTTACTGTGGTTATGTTTCACCAGTGACAAATATCACCTTGTGCAGTGGATTTTAATGCCATAAATCTGCACACACTGCAAGGATAGGAGCCATAAAACATAAGAGGCTCCGCTCTCCTTGAATAACAATCACCCAAGTGGAGGAGTCAGTCAAAGCTGCCAGTTCAAACTGCAGTAAATCTCGTGGAGCGTCTCCCGGAGCCCTGGGACAGAGCAGAGGAGCTAAATTAGAATTATGCCTCACTTACAGCTCTGTCTCTCTTCATATGTGATTTTTATGGCTTTTTAAGATATCTGGATTCAATCGTTTCTTCGCACATTATCTCCGTACGATTTTACGCTGCAGAACTCTCACCCAATCCTTTGATTTACTACAATGGAGCGTGGCGCCCTCAAGCTTCTTTATCTGTTGTGTAAAAACCTGTGGAACGCTACTAAGGAGCATTTAATTCACGTAACTAACATGATGCTGAGATAGATGCAGAGATAGATGTGCCCCTATAGTTAATACAGTGTGAAGTCATAGTTTCAGGCTTGTGTTGTAACAGTGCAGCAAAGGAACTCAAAGAATAAAGGAGACACTTGAAAATAAGGCATATTTTCCAAGAAAGAGCTGTATCACTTTATTTTTGGGCGGTCCATTTTACAGTGTCACGCTGAAATTTTTCCAATTATTAACCCTTGTGTGGTGTTCATATTTTTGTTACTCATTTACTTTGTTACTTGTATTTAATTCAGCAATATTAAGCAATTTTACATTAAAATGCTTTACACATGCTTGCTTCACCTAAATTGCAAGCAATATAAACAGCTTACATGGTTAATATTTGCCCTTTACCTTTCTTATGTTACATTTCTTTCAAAAAGTGCTACTCTTTTTTTTATTATTTTTTTAATAAAATGTAAAAGAAAATGAATTTAACTCAAGATATGAGTAGAAAATTTGTTTAGTTTCAAATTTACAAATGAAGCAATGTTTATTAGCCCTTGGCCAAACATACCGTATGTAATATAAATGGGGGGGTTGGGGGGGGGGGTGTACAGTGTGTGTTGATTGAAAATGTGTTTTGATATATGTTTTTCACAAAAAATGAGCCAATGCCAATGAGTTTGAGTTAGAAAAAATATATTTTTAGTATCATTTGATGAAAAATGAAAACGGGTCCCACAGACCCGAACACCACACAAGGGTTAAACAAACTTAAATATCAGATGAAGATAACCTGAGTAAATATAAAAATTACTTTTTAAATGATAATTTTGTATTTTAAAGGGAAAAAAATAAACAAACCAATCTAGACCTTTTGTGAAAATGTGCTTACCCCTTGTGCCAGGTTCACACTACACGATTGGTTGTGCTGTAATCATGAGTCCTTCAGTTATTGAGACTTTCACACTGCAACACTGATCAGCGACACGGTCACAAATTACACGATTTCTCAGTGTGGGAAATCGCAGACTCACCCAGCTGCTCTCCAGAAAGTTTCCAGAAATTTTCATCACAAGAACACACCTGAAATACACACCAGAGAATCTCTGTAGTGGAGAATACGCACTTAAAGTGAGTCCAACATGAACGGGTTTATATGAAGCAACTGAGCAAAATCACAGTGTTTAAACGTCTGATCAGTTTTATATTTAAATATGTACTTATGTCCTCAACACAAAACTATGTCAAATGTTTCAGTACCGCAGACATATATATATATATATATATTTTCATTTTGAACTCCAGTTATAAACCTTTTAAACCTGTTTTACCTGTATCTCCAGGATCAGCTCGCCAACCAATAAGCTCACAGTAGCAGTAGCTAGTGCTTTGCAGTGTAAAACCTGATTTCTTTAGATAAAATGAAATATACAGGCATGCTTTCTTTTTTTTTTTTTAAGTAAAATACATTATTCTACTTCCTAAAATTAAAGAAATATTCAGAACAAGTAGTTCATAAATACTTTCAATTTAAAGTTTAGCTTTTAGCTCTATTATTTTTACTGATATAACAGGGGGAATGGTAGGATGGTCGGACTCTCCATAAACGGCTCTGGTGTGTTTTGGACTCGTGGGTCTCTCTTTCTGTGATCTCATTGGCTGTAGGTAGCCGCAGCTCCTGACTTCTAGTCGCCGACTGAGTCAGATATTAAGCATGTTAATTGTTTTGTTCAGACACTGTGACAGAACAAACAAATTAGTTTTCAGCCCTGTTCTGTCCCTGCTGTATTTTTCCCAGTGCATACACATACACAGCTATTTTCTCCATTTGATACTAATTCCCCCTCTTAAAAGCTAGCTTGGTACATTTAACATATATTACAGTTAAAAGTATGCTACTGGGACACACATTCCTGTTTTAATAGCTGCCGGTACAATTTTTGCATTCATACACTCACCTGTACTCTCTTCCTGGTCTGGCAAAGGGCCCCATCCTTGTTTTAGCTGCCCTTATATAGGGCCTGAGCAAAATTGGGGCATGCTCACTGGGCCCATTTTGGGCCATACCATTTTGAAGGGGTTCTTTGGGGTTAAAAATATTTTAATTATTCTTTCCTTTTCTTATTTTCATGTTAATTTAATTGGATAGTGGCCTATGGAATGCATTATGATTATTTTGAGAATTTATATTTTCCATTGTTTGTTTATTTGATTTATTGTTTTTTTGTTTATAATTGTATCCCCCTGCAATGGAAAATATGTTGGTTTTGACTGGGTTGGGTAGACCAGTGGTGGCCTATTTAAGGCCTCATTTCATGTTGGTTAAGGTATGAACCAACGGTATGAACCAACGGTATGAACCAACGGTATGAACCAACGGTATGAACCAACGGTATGAACCAACGGTATGAACCAACGGTATGAACCAACGGTATGAACCAACGGTATGAACCAACGGTATGAACCAACGGTATGAACCAACGGTATGAACCAACGGTATGAACCAACGGTATGAACCAACGGTATGAACCAACGGTATGAACCAACGGTATGAACCAACGGTATGAACCAACGGTACACATTTGAGGAAAAAGTTGATTCCTTGTGTAAATTTTGTAAATAGATTTTGTTTTGTTTATTTTTTTTATTTTTTTTTTTATGTTTTTCCATTTTTGTGCACCTTCAAAAATAAAATCACTTGCACTGGATGTGCTACTGCAGTTGCCATCACTTATTTTTCCTACAACCCACAACCTTTTTCGGCACAACTACCCTCACGTACAAGTAAGGTGTGACAGACACATTGGAGGATTTTCCAGCATAAACTGTTTGTTTAAGATCATCCACAACATCTCAATCAAACTTTGACTAGGACACTCCAAAGCCATTTAGAGGAGGACTTGTTTCTTGTTTGTGTGCTTTGGGTCATTGTCCTGCTGTAGAACCCAAGTACGCATGAGCTTGAGGTCACAAACAGATGGTCAAAGATTCTTCTTCAGGATTGTCTGCTAAACAGCAGAATTCCTGGTTCCGTCTATTACAGCAAGTTATCCAGACCCTGAAGCAGCAAAGCAGCCCCAGACCATCACACTACCACCACCATGTTTTACATTCAGTATAATTTCGTTCAATTCTTTTTTTTTTAATTATGTGTTAGTTTTACACCAGATGAAACGGGACACATACCTTCCAAAAAGTTGCATTTTTGCATTTACCCAAAGTTCTGGGGATCATCAATATTTTTTGGCAAATGTAAAATGCTAAACTATTGTAAAAAAAAAAAAAAAAAAAAGTTTTTATATAACTGCATTTACCCCATCCACACTGAGTTTTCCCAAGAGCTCCACCTTGGAAAGGCATTTTCAAAAAGCTCCATTTTCACACTTAAAATGCTGTTTTGTGAGAATGGCAGGAAAACCACAGACAAATCAAATAATAATAATAAAAAAAATTATATTTGTGAGGATTGCTGATGTTCGAGTCCTGGTGATGCTGCTTTTTCCATCAGCAGCCGGAGTCTGAGAGAGAGTATGATTCTCTCTTAGGAGGGTAGATGGCATTCTCTTTCTTCATCACTCCTAAAGTGATGTTGTCTTCCTCTAAATTTGTTGACTGTCTAGTGATTGTCTATTGGTGGCAGTTGGAAAAGGGGCGGAGTCTGACTTCACATTGAATCGCAGGAGACATGTGCCGCCCATTCTTCACCCACCTAATGTTGCAGAAGGGAAAATCTTTAAAGGGGATTTCAAGACAAATTCATGCTTTTATAGCTAATATCTGGTTAAAGATTATTAACATTTACAATTATGGCATTTAGCTGACATTTACAAGGTTATTTTTATTACAGAGTTGAGCCAATGTAGTGTTAGGAGTCTAGCCCAAGGACTCTTCTTAATGTAGCACAGTATTCAGTCACCCAGACCAGGAATTGAACCCTAGTCTCCTGCAAGCAGGGGTGGTGTTATCATTATCCACTGCGCCACACCAACTACGATTATCTCATAAACAACATAATAGTATTAATCCAAAATCGAATTCATGGCTGGGTTCACTGTGTCTTTTACAATAGCTTCCACTGCGGCTCAGCCAACCAGACTCTACGACTGCCACTGTATTGTGCCAAGTATTTAGTTGTTTCATTTCTCAAATGCAGATAAGTGAAGCGTTTAGCAGTTTCCAACGATGTGGCAATGGTTTCCCATCCGCCACCTGCAGAGATCAAAGCCTGTGTGTGTGCTGCAGTGTGTGTTTGTGTGCTAATTCAGCATGCACTGTCTTCAGGTGGCTGTTTCCCCCGAGAAGGCGCAGAGTTAGTTTGGAGCGGCGCTGGTGTGTTTTAGTCCCCGGAACTCAATCGGTTTTCCAAATGAGTGCACCATCTGTTCAAAACAGTGCTCATCTGTTCTCGGGTTAATGTATATCTTATTGCGTGCCCCCTACTTCTAAAAATACCTGGCTAAATGATTTAGTCCTTCCTCCCCGCTTGGCACAGGCTCCTCCGCATCGCAATTAAAACGAGCTCACACATCTATCAAGCCCTTGACAAGAGCATATTTGATATGACGGGGAACAGTAAGCCTATCTAAAGGCAATTTAACTCAGCGGAGGAAAAAAATATTGGAAATATCTTGGGAGGTGGGGGGGGGGGATGTGGGAAGGAGAGGGGGGGTGGGCGTTGGTTGTGGGGTGATTTATTATCCTTCCAAGGTGAAAAGTGTATAATATCTGCTTGGTAGCACTATGGAGTCACTCTGATTGTGGGAGAAAAAGCAATTACCGTTTGATTTGATGATAAATTAACTGCGGTGAGAAGTGTTTGTTCTTTACGTGTTATGAGAGCGGTCTGCGCGGGAGAGTTAAAGTAATTAACAGCGAGATGCAACTCGACATCCAACAATTTTCGTCTGGAAAGCAACCTAAGCCACTTGTTCCCACAGTTGCTGAGTATAATATGTCAATCGGCCAAAGCCACACTGGCCAAAACCCTGGTTGCCAAATATAAAATGGGAATCAGGCCAGGCTGCACATTCCAACACCCCAGTTGCTGAGTATAATACAACAATGGGCCAGAAGCACATTGGCCAAACCCTGGTTGCCAAGAATAACAGGGGAATCAGGCCAAGACATTTGTGCCAACATGACAGTTGAGAGCACGGTCTGCACGGGAGAGCGGGAGTCATTAACTACGAAAAGCAACTCAACATCCAACAATTTTCTTCTGGAAAGCTACCTAAAGAACATGGGAGGCATGTGAACACCACTTTAATGTTGTTTAGAAACATGGTCTCATGGTTTTATGCTTTGTGCAGGTTTTACTTAAAATAGCAAAAATCCCAAATCTTGTTTGATTTTAGGCTCAATTCTGGTCCAAAACACTCTAGTTATATCTAGTGCTGCATGTGCCAATACTATATCCTATAATATATATAATATATTATAGGAATCAGCTCAAATTAGTTGTGCGAACACCCTGGTTGCCAAGTATATTATAGGAATCGTCCCGATTACTCAGGAATCAGGGTGTTGGCACATGCAGCTTTGGCTGATTCCCATAGAATTTTTGACAACTGGTGTGCTAACACATGTAGCTCCATGATTTCCATATTATGCTTGGCAACCGAGGTTTTGGCCAATATGGCTTTGGCCGATTGTTGTAATATACCCAGAAATCTGAGTACTGGAACATGCAGCCTGGTCTGATTTCCATATTATACTTGGCAACCAGGGTTTTGCCCAATATGACTTTGGCTGATTGTCTTATTATACTCAGTTACCAACATGTCAATTGAGAGCATAATATGGGAATTGACCTAAGCCACTTGTGCCCACACCCCAGTTGCTGAGTATAATATGGAAATCAGCCTGAGCCGCATGTGCTCACACCCCCGATTGCTGAGTAAAATACTGGAATGTGTCTGAGCTACATGTGCAAACACCCTGGTTGTGGAGTATAAACCACATTTAGTCGAATTTGCATGGCTGATGCTAAGTCTCAGCCAATGCAGCTGTAGATAAAGTGAGAATGGGCTGATTCTTCTGTCTGGGACAGCTCATATGGAATGAAAAAAGGCATAAAAAAGAGGTACAATAAAAAACCCAATGCAGACCATCCACACAGCTGTAAACAGGTTTAGCTTCCATAGAGAGAGTGCCCCAGACAGCTTTTAATAAAGGAAAAATGCTGAAATTAATCTTTTACGTTTTGTTTGTAATGATGTTTTTAGACATGGCGAGCGCTCGCCCTGCAGAAACGAACCGCTTTTTTATTCCATTAGCTTTTTCTTGAGCTCTTCATCCAGTATTCCGCAGAGGATGTGCCACACTGTGGGTTTTTGTTTACCCTGAATAGTCAAAGTAATGGACTCTCTGAAGTCAGAAAATTTGCTTTAATTACGCCCCGCAGCTCACAAGCAAATGAGATATTAAAAGTAAACATCCGCGGTGCTAAAAAAGCTGCCCGCCGTCCTTCTTTGGAGCATTTTGCTTGGCTGAAGAGCGGTGGGCTGAGGGGCTCGTCTCGTTGCGAGGGCCTGTGCTTAAGATAATGGCTGTTTCAACATGTTCAACCTGAAATTATGAGATTAGTATTTCGCTTGCGTCCTCAGTTGGCATGTTTGCTGAACCCTGGCAGTGAAAACAACAAGAAATCACAAACAGTATTAGCTCTCTTACTAAGGAGAGGACATTTTCAGCTTGTGGTGGTAAAGAAGCAGCTGCTGAAACTGTAGTACCTGTAAAGGCAATACCTGTGGAGGTGGTGGTGCCAGTGGCATGAACAGGGGTTGGACAATGAAACTGAAACACCTGTCATTTTAGTGTGGGAGGTTTCATGGCTAAATTGGAGCAGCCTGGTGTTCAATCTTCCTTAATTGTACATTGCACCAGTAAGAGCAGAGTGTGAAGGTTCAATTAGCAGGGTAAGAGCACAGTTCTGCTCTAAATACTGCAATGAACACAACATTATGGGTGACATACCAGAGTTCAAAAGAGGACAAATTGTTGGTGCACGTCTTGCTGGAGCATCTGTGACCAAGACAGCAAGTCTTTGTGATGCATCAAGAGCCACGGTATGCAGGGTAATGTCAGCATACCACCAAGAAGGACCAACCACATCCAACAGGATTAACTGTGGATGCTGTAAGAGGAAGCTCTCTGAAAGGGATGTTCGGGTGCTAACCCGGATTGTATCCAAAAAACATAAAACCACGGCCGATCAAATCACGCAGAATTCGATATGCACCTCAACTCTCCTGTTTCAACCAGAACTGTCCGTCACCACAATACATTATTGTGGTCTAAAACCAGGTGTTTCAGTTTCATTGTCCAACCTCTGGCTTTTAGACCAATTGCACAAGAAGCTGATGCAACAACTGTCATCCATTAACAATAGAAGAAGAGAAAGAACTGGTGTTGTGGTGAAATTTGACTTGACACTTGGCGTGAAGGCATATCATAAAGCCTTAAGGGTACAAAGATTACACAGATGATTGCTGTATCTGCTCTAACTGTAGATGAACCTTATCGAAAGTAGTCTGTATGTTTACTGTGTTAAACCAAGCTAAGTGGAACGAACCGCTAGCTCATTAAGCCCTGGCTTACCAGAACATTTAGGGTTCCTCAGTATAGCTCTGTCGGGTGGCATTAGCCGCTAACTGCTAGCAGTAAGTGCTTTACTCAACCAAATAAACAGTTTTCAGCAGAGAAATTTATGGAGATTTACATCCAGCACTCATTTGACTTGTCTGACTCATTTTAAATGTATTTTTTTTTTTTTTAAGAATTACAGATTCGTTTACTTATCTTAGCTTAGCTTAGCTTAGCAGGTCTTCGTGACGAGGCCTTCTGAATTAGAAGGAAAACTTGGGCGACACCCATGTTCCTACTACTAGTTACTACTGTTGCACATAAAATATGCCTTATAATCCGGTCCCTTTTTTACTTATGTATGAAAATAGACCAGAAAATAGATGTTTATTGATAGTGTGCCTTAAAATCCGGTGCCTTGTAGTGCGAAAATAAGGTAATTAATAACCGTTAATAAACTCTTATATAAGCTATTTATAAACCCTTTATAAAGGAGCTTCATTTTAGAGGGTGTATCCAAACTTTTGACTCGTACTCTACATCCATGACTTCCAACCGTTTTTGGTGCTTATGCTTCTTAGATACGCTAATTACAGCTGACATGTTTTTGAGCTGGAGTCAGTTTGGGTTCCAGTAGAGAAAAGGTCAGCTGTCCATGTCGTACCATCTCAGTGCCATCTTCTCTCAGTCTCAGTACCATCCTCTCTCAGTGCCTACTATAAACCCAGCCCTACCACTGCCTGCTATCATAGGCTGAGTTCCTAACCAGCCCAGAGGTGCTGCTCAGCATGCAGTATTTATTCGGCCCAGGAGGGAAATAAGAATGAGGAACTCAACCTTTAAACAACCTCCACCGGCAGCTCCACAGTGCTGGATGGAGTGCTGAAGACATGCCGGCTCCCCGGTGGATAAAGCACGGCTACAATCATCCGTCTCGCTCGCATTATATATGGTCCATGTGTTCAGACGGAATACACTGTCCTGGTTATGGAAATCCAGTGTTTTAGGGTCTGACCGACCGAGTGACCTGCTCATTATAAGTCAGTTAGGATTTCTGCGGTAATTCTCACCATATTTCATGTAGGTTATTGATGAAGGCAGTTTAAATATGCAGCCTTACCTGCAGTAGCCATTAGTTTTAATCACAGTAAGTGACGGGAGGCTGTTATAACACAATTCCTTTCATGATTGTTCGGGTTTTGTAAAGTCTCCAGCCTGCCCACTCCCTCACTACAGTGTGAACATTAACATGGAGGTAGTAAAGGACCCAGGGGGCATTTTTTTTATAATTTTTATATCTAATGTTCTACTGTTCTTCTCCCAATTTAGATAGAACAAATGTGAGTAGCATTACAGCTCATTTGGAGGAAAGCGCAGCGACTCGGTTCTGATACATCAGCTCACAGACGCCTCGTGCTGATCCACATCACCCTACCCACTATAAAAAATATGTTTAGATTTGTACTTAAAAGAGTACAAGGCTTGTCGCTGGGGCTGTACCTCATGTTGAGGTACAATAGAGCACCTTTCAGTAAAAGCCATTTTTGTACCCATGTTTTTGTACCAGTAAATATTATATAGATTATGAACATTATCATCCACTGAATATGTGTCAACAACTCGATCCAAAATTGTCTGGCTTTCAGATGGAAAATGTATAATTCAGTGATACAGAAAACCAAATGTACCTTTTGTCTGGTTAAATAATACAGATCTGTGCTTCCTGGAAGTCAGGAAAGACTTTGTACTTTAGAGGGAACAAATCTGACTCTGTAAAGACCAATATTATACTGTTAAGAGAACCTTTGAGTACAAGAAAGTACTTATATTGTACATCTGTTTTTTAGTGTGTAGGAGTGATGAGGAAATGCAAGACCAACTGTGCTCTCTTAGGGCTCTGGCAGCTGATGGCAAGCTGCATGACTGGGATCCGAACCAGTGATCTTTCGATCGTGAGGGCCTCATTTATAAACTTTGCAAAAACTCTGTAGTGAAATTGTCTGTATGCACAAAAAACACCTGAATGCTGTTTTCTCTTTATAAATCACAATCTGTATGTAAATGTGCGCAGGTGAACAAATCTCGTATTCTGCCTCCATACCGTCCACTTTTACCCATAAAATATCCATGCTAATTACTCAATGAATATTTAAATGTGGGATTCCTTTATTATCATGGCATAGTAAAGTAACGCAAAGCAAAGAAAAGAAATTTGGGAGAATGCAAAATAGAAGTCTTGTTTTTAAAGGACGAGGCAAGGAAGAGTGTGTTGTGAGGTAATTCTGTAACTTTGCTGATTCCATAGCACTGGTCTCTATAAATCTGTGCCTAACTCGGCACACATCTTTATACAACTCTGGAAGAAATTAAGAGAGCACTTCAGTTTCTGAATCAGTTTATCTGATTTTATTATTTATAGGTTGATGTCTGAGTACAATGAACATCGTTGTTTTATTCTATAAACTACAGACAATATTTCTCCCAAATTCCAAATAAAAAATATTGTCATTTAGAGCATCGTGGCATGTTCCCCTCCACCAGTCTTACACACTGCTTTTGGATAACGTTATGCTGCTTTACTCCTGGTGCAAAAATTCAAGCAGTTCAGTTTGGTTTGATGGCTTGTGATCATCCATCTTCCTCTTGATTATATTCCAGAGGTTTTTAACTCTTAGATTTTTAAATTGTGAGATTAGACAGATAATACAGATAAACTTTATATACACTGAAACTTTACACATGAAAACAAAGAATATATTTAAACAATTGTATTATTTTTTTTCCATATGTTACCATAAGATGTCACTAATTTCTGCTCTCTCCACAATCTTTAGAAAAGAAATGTTGATCCTACTCTTGCCATTCTCAGCATGGCATTGGTTTACAGATTCCCTCCCTTTATATTCCATTTTTCTTTAGGTCTGTGTGTGTTTTTTCCTGGACTACAGTTATGGCTGTGACTATATGGCACTCATCTTCTTGCTTATATAAGGATATACCTCAACAATCACACACAGCTATGATTCATTCATTCCACCTCACCATCTCCCTCATTATAATCACAGATAAACAGTTCACATTTAAATAGTGCAATTATGTTTTGCTAAGACCCTTTAAACCATACAGCCATAAACCATACGGTATTACAGACACTGTCATTAAACTCCCATGACTGTTAAACATAAAGCATGCATGCTCATGTTCAGCTTTATGCTCCATGAATACGCCAACTTCATTTAAGGTTTAATGAGCATTGCTTTAAAGCGAAATGCTTTACGAGTCAGGTTTGTGGAGGACATGTCAGACAGGCACAATTAGTTATTGTAAGTACATTACAATAAATTCAGAGCAAGGCCCGGGGCTAATTATGCAATACGTCAGGTGAGTGTTCATCTGAGAAGAACGCAGTTAATTGTTTGCTTAAGGACAGAGCAAAAAAAAAAGAAAAGAAAAGAAAGACGGTTCTGGATTGGTATGTATGCTAATGTTGTTCTCCAGTGTTGCTGAATGCAGAAGACAATGCAGCATAAATATGAGGCAGCGTTCAAGACAAAAGACAGACCTCAAATACACAGCATAAAAATAAAAAACAGACAATATGACCTATAGAAACTAGTTTTTTTAAACTATCCAAAATATGCCTAATTCTTAGCAACCCTGTTTTTATAGCCATTCTTGTTTTTTTTTTTGTTTTTTTTTTTTAGTATAATATATACGTAAATAGTAAAAATGAATATAGTACTAAAATAAACATGCAGTGTGAATGCATAAGACTTGCTTAATCCACAGGCTTTTGTCCAATCACAGGCTTCTGTACATTCAAAGGCTTTTGGCCATTCACAGGCTTCGGTAGATTCACAGGCTTCTGGCCATTCACAGGCTTCTGTCCAATTACAGGCTTCTGTTCAGTCACAGGCTTCTGTCCATTCACAGGCTTCTGCCCAATCACAGGCTTCTGGTCATTCACAGGCTTCTGCCAAATCACAGGCTTCTGTCCATTCAAAGGCTTCTGCCCAATCACAGGCTTCTGTCCATTCAAAGGCTTCTGCCCAATCACAGGCTTCTGGCCATTTACAGGCTTCTGGCCATTCATAGGCTTTTGGCCATTCTCAGGCTTTTACCCATTCACAGGCTTCTGTCCAATCACAGGTTTCTGGCCATTCAAAGGCTTCTACCCATTCACAGACTTCTGTTCAGTCACAGGCTTCTGCCCAATAACAGGCTTCTGTCCAATTACAGGCTTTTGGCCATTCAACAGGCTTCTGCCTATTCACAGGCTTCTGCCTATTCACAGGCTTCTGCCTATTCACAGGCTTCTGCCCATTCACAGGCTTCTGCTCATTCACAGGCTTCTGTCCATTCACAGGCGTCTGTCCATTCACAGGCTTCTGTCCATTCCCAGGGCTCTGACCATTTCCAGGGCTCTTACCATTCACAGGCTTCTGGCCATTCACAGGCTTCTGATCATTTACAAAAATAAAATGACAAAACATTTACTAAAAAAATATATATAATTATAAAAATATAATTTTAGCAAAATCAAATAATGAAAATAATGTATAGATATATCAGATATAAGCTGAGAAGAGGAGGTCATAAATTAAATATTTGAATAATCAGATGCATGTTTTTGGATTTTGAATTTTTTTAATTTCCAAAAATAAAACTAGAATTTCATGTGCTAGATATATCATAGCAGCAGTAAGCAGGGTGGCAGGATTTATGGCATAAAACCCTCAAAACAACCCGTATCCTATTTTCCAACTCTGAGTCCAGCCAGTGAAACATTTACAGATAGACAGATGAGAATGGCAGCTGTCGCCGACTCTGAAATGATGTTGTGGATTTCTGAGCACTGTCTGGAAACCCTTTGAGCGTAGACGGACCGGCGGAGATGAAAGCGGGGGATAAACCCTACAGCTGCCATTCAAACTGATGCCACAGCCGCCTGCATGTGCTTTGATAAGAGAGAGGACAGTGGTGGGCCCTCTGGAGCCTGCTGGGGGAGGGGGGACTACCAGGCTGGGCCTCCAATCGAAAATACATCTCCTGCCAGAGTTTTACATGGAACAGCCAATCAATGCTCTTAAACTTCAAAGGCAGGCGGCCATCAGCCCGTGGTTTGTAATCAAATATCGACAGGAGAGTTTTTCAAGGTGATGGGGGTTCAGGTTCTGAGACAATGAGCGCTGACCTCTCATACCGCCTGAGTTACGACCCAGTCACTGAAATAATGGTAAATCCATGATGCGAAATACTGTATATAAAACGGCATTTGGAAAATCATTTTGCTTGTTTTGGAGTGAAAGAACAAAACAGCTCATTGGACATTTTATTAAATGGTAATGAAAGAGTTTACATATTCAGGTTTTTAATACTGTGACAGCGTTCAGCCATTACACTGGTTGGCATGGTGGCTTGATGGGTAGCACATTTGCCCGCCTCACTGAAGTCTTCGGTTCAAGTCCCTACCTTGGTGGAGTTTCCATGTTCTACCAGGTATCTTATGTTTCTTTTGGGAACTCCAATTTCCTGCAAAAGTCCAAAAACTGGAGATTTAACGTATTAGCATAATTGGTTACGTTGTGTGAGTAGGTGTAAATGTGTGTATACCCAAATACAGATTGCCACTCTATCCTGGATCAATGTGGTTGTTTCCGGTTGAGAGTATGCTGTGTGTGAACGGCTGTCGCCTTCCACAATTGTGTGTGTTAGTTGAATGCTAAGTGTAAAGGACTATGTTGAAGAAAAATGTAAAGCACCCTTGGGCTCTATATAAGTATATGGTATACTATGGTATATTAGAAACATTAGAGAATTCTACACACATTCTCTGTTGTTGACAGGTCAGGACTACATGAATCTTGTTTATGTAGCTTGCCATCAGCTGCCGGAGCCCCGAGAGAGCACAATTTGCCTTGCTCTCTCTGGATAGGTACAGTAGATGGTGCTCTCTCCCCACATCACTCCAAAAGGGTGACGTAGATCAGAACAAGGCGTCTGTGAGCTGATGTATCGTAACCGAGTCGCTGCGCTTTCCTCCGAGTGCAGCGTGTTGCTACTAGTCTTGTACTAGTCATGTACTAGTCTTCACCCTCCTGGTTTTGGGGCATCACTAGTAATAGGGGGAGTCCTAATGAGTTAGTTGCGTAACTGGCCTTGTAAATTGGGGAGAAAATGGAAAAATAGAAAAAAAAATTCTGGAATTAGAAAAAAAATAAAAAGAAATTACTTGAAACGGGAAGTGAAACAGATATGAAGTACATTAAGAAAGGGCTGAGCTAGAGTCGATTAAAGGTCAAACACACTGTGGATAATTTATCGTTCGCTTCACTGATATGCTGACATTTTATTAAATGGCAATGAAAGAATATAAATATTTAGGTGTCTGAAAGTAAGATACTTTAAGTGCTTACCAATTCAGTTCCTGTTCGGTCCCATTCTTCCTGCAAACATATCTTAAAGTCACATTTTTCATTTACAAAATAATTCACACACACTGTATTAAGGACAGGTCAGGACTGTAGGCAGGGCAGTCCAGTACCCATACCCCCTTCATGTACAACCATGATTTATCCTTCTCTTCACTGATATGCTGACATTTTATTAAATGGTAATAAAATAGTATAAATATTCAGGTGTGTGAAAATAAGAGACTTAAAATGAAAGTTCCATTCTTCCGGCAAACACGTCTTAAAATTGGCAGAAATTTGGTTTGTTTTCACATTTTCATTTACAAAATTTTAGATGTGCTTGGAAAAGGTGAGGACTGTCATGACTGAACAGGACTCATATTTGCAGATGCATAAAATAAGACTTTTTTATATTAAAGGATAATACAGAGAGTAGTCAGAGCAAGCAGGGTCAACAACAGTAGACAGCAGTAGCAGTGAATAAACACATCAAAAACAAGAGACGGTCCAGCGGTCAAAACACAGCAAAGCAATATTAAAGGCAAGGCAAGAATCAGTATAAAAAAAAAATAAAAATAAAAAAATTCGGATGTGTGGAGAGTGAGGGTGTATATATACTGATGTGAACAGGTGAACTCAATATTCAGGTGATTGATTGACTTCTTGTGTGAGGGAAGTGTTAGGTGCATTCTGGGTATCGTAGTCCGTAATTTGGAGACTGAAAATCACAGGAAGAGCCAGAGTGTGGGAGAGACAGGAAACAGATATTCAAGTGTGTGAAAGTAAGAGGGTGAGGGTGTATATATAGTGTTGTGAACAGGTGAACTCAATACTCAGGTGATTGACTCCCTGATAGTGGCATGTGCAGAGCAATGTGACTGTGTGAGGGAGTGATGTGAGTGTGAGATGCATTCTGGGTATTGTAGTCCGGAGACTGAAGATCGTTAACAGATGCCTTTTTCAAAGTTGGACCACCTTAAGTAATTACAGTTTACGTGAAGCAAGACAGATATAAAGTACGTCAAGAAAGGGCTGAGCCGCTGAGCCTTGAGTCGATTCAAGGTCAAAGGCACTGTGGCTAATTTATCCTTCGCTTCACTGATATGCTGACATTTTATTAAATGGTAATAAAAGGGTATAAATATTCAGGTGTGTAAAAGAAAGAGACCTGAAGTGCACAGCGGTTCAGTTCAGTTCGGGAGATGCATCTGTTGGAGGAGACGGCCTATACATATTCAGAATTGGGTTTGCTGCAGTCTCCTGCATATTTATGCCTGTTCTTGTCAAGTAATTTCAAGGGTACCCTTCGCTGTTTTAATTAGCTTACACAGTACTTCTGTTGTTTGTTAGCCTGTCACTTCGTTCCCACCCTGGAAGCCCTGCTCATCTTCTCAAAAGCCGAGCTGCGAGTGTGTGTATGTGTATGTGTTTGTGTGTGTGTGTTTGTGGTGTGTGTGCGAGGCTTTGCATTAGCTTAAGTTTTTTTATCCTCCGAAGTACACTTGTTACCCGCAGCAATTTTAGCCTAAGAGCACCAATAAATTGCAAATTCGACAAAAAAGCTCAGAGAGTCGTGACAAATTTATTGTATGTAGTCATCCTCTCTTCCTCCCTAAAGCCAGAGTGTAAAATATTGTAAAGCCACGATAAAACTCCCACAACGAGACTTAAAATTAGCCTGTAATCAACGTGTCAAAACAGCCCTGATTTAGCGCTCTCGCCGCGTTGCGACAGCGGCGCGAGATTCACGCTGTTGCCTGGGTTTGGGACAGCGGCTCCGATGACAGACGCATTAAAATGACTAACGACTGCATGAGCCGGCTTGATTATGAGGTACTAAAAGAAGCAGGATGTGGTCATTTCTGTCTCGGGGTATTGGGTAGGCATGGGGGGGTGTGGTGTATTCGACAGTGTAATGAACTGATCTGTTAGATCCATACATCAGAACTAAATTGCACAGTCTGTATAAAAGCCATGGCTTAGTTTGGTATATATTTGCAGGCCGAGGCTAATAAAACACACTCCAGTTTACTAGGTGTTGAAATAAAGGAGGGGCTGAGAGATACAGTCATGTAAAAAACAGTTTTTACATATTTAATCCTGCTGTTGGGTTCATTTCAATGAGATTTGTGTTTCCCATCAAAATTGAGTGCCCTAATATAGCCATATTCATTCACACTGTTATACACAGCTTAGATCGGGCCCAAAATATCCAACCTGACCTAGGCCGAGCCAATGCATGTCCTGCTCGAGCCCGACCCAACCCGACCTACCCAGTACACTCATTTTAAGCCAGAGCCTGAATTAAACCAGACATTTTAGTAAGTAGAGCATTAAAACTAAGCTTTTAAAGAACATTTTCAGGATGTTTGAATGAGCGAAATCTGTTTAGAATAATGGTAATTAACATTGCAACACTGAAGAAGACAAGAAACCAAAGCAAATAATGATCCACAGGTCTAAACATCGGTAAATTAGTCTACAGGAATGATGTCTGAATGACTTTCCTCTAATCTAATATAATTTAACATGGTATAAAAGTATAAAATACTTTTTAAACAAAAAAAAAAATCATATTGAGCTTATAGTCTAAGTGCAAAAACACAAAAAAAACAGTAATAAGGCTATGCACTGCACAGCGCTGCAAGTTAAGTGCATAATACATACAAGTGAAGTGTGCACTGCGCAGTTGTGCAACTTTATATAAAATAAAATTAGCATTAAAAAAATGCCTACACACTAAGAAAAGTAAGTACAGATTTGAACCTAAAAGAGTACAAAAAGTGGAAAAGTGGTGGGAAATATTGGGTTCAGGCAGAGAATCTAAGCTCTACATGCTGTATATTGCAGTTTAAAAGGTTTCTCCCTCTAGGCAGTTGCTACTTTGGTTGCTAGAAAGGTGTTGCTACGTAGTTTCTCCTGCCATATCATATGATGTGGTCCAACCAAAAGAGGCGGAACTACTACTGAACCATGAGCCGATTTGTTGACAGTGGTTGATTCAGACTTTCAGACCAAATAAAGTCAAGTCTGTTGCCATATAAACCAAACAGAACAACAGAAGAATGGGTACCGTGTCTACTGTATCTACTGTATCTACTGTAACTGTAGATTTTTTTATGCACATCACATTATATGCTATACTGCTTAAATTATCCACTTACCTGCTTTGAGTTGGTGATGTAAGGCTTGGATGTAGCTGTCAATAGTGGTAAAATGAGCTAGGGATCAAGGCAAGGCAAGTTTATTTGTATAGCACCTTTTATACACGGAGGCAAAGTGAAAATAAGATACTTCTCTTCTTATTAAACTTGCAGTGCTTAAACATATAGAGATTGATGATCTGTAATGAAAACTAATAGTAGTATTCTAGTTTTAAAGTAAATCTATCCTAAAAAAGACTTTAAGCCAATGTAATGATACCAGAACTGATATAATGAGTGTTTTCCATTTGTGTTGCCATTAAAACCCTGGGTGCAGCTTTCTGTACAGTATACAATGTAACAAACACACCAACCTTTCTTCAGACTTTTAGGTTTGAAGACACCTTTAGACAGGATTTTTTTTTTTAATCCAGGAAATAAAAGAAGCAAGATGTGGTAATTTAATATTTTAAGGTACTCGTTTTGATACAGTGGTCAACAGGTTAATGTACTGATCCAAACAATCCATACAATTCATACAGATCAGAGCTACACTGTACAGCATATCTATAAAAGCAGCTCGTTTTATTACTTATTTGCAGGCAGAAACACATAAAAGCAGACTGCAGTGTTAGGTGATGGAGTGGAAGCAGGGATGAGCTCCACACTGCAGAGTGTTGTAAAGCCACTGCTGGGTTTTACAGAGACGCAACAGTGGTGGACAATTAATTACAGCTAATTGACTCTGTTTTTCATCAAAAAAGAAAACAATCTTTTTAAGTAGGCCCAACGGAGCCGCGGCTTTTACCCATTAGATGCATGTTGCATGATTTAATCAGGATTAGAGATCCTGAAGGGCCGCGGCGCAGCGCTGTTTAATGCTGTCGCTGATCTAACGCACCTGATTGTGTTGATGAATAACTGCTGCACTGAGACAGATGTGCTGGAATTGGGAAAAAAGAGCGCTTTGGAGTGCTCTGGCTTGTTGAGGTCAGAATACGTAATATACAGATACAGCTCTGGAAAAAAATAAGAGATCACTTCAGTTTCTGAATCAGAAATTAACATGTTGTTTTATTTTATAAACTACACACATTTTTTTTCCAAAATCCAAATTAAAATATTCTCATTTAGAGCATTTACTTGCAGAAAATGAGAAATGGCTGAAATAACAAAGATGCAGAGCTTTCAGACCTCAAATAATGCAAAGAAAACAAAAGTTTATATTCATAAAGTATATATAATATTTGGTGGAATAACCCTTTTTTTTAATCACAGTTTTCATGCATCTTGGCATCATGTTCTCCTCCACCAGTCTTACACACTGTTAAAAGGTTCACCTAGACCACACCCTGACCACTGAAGATACTCTCTGGAAACGCAGCTTTAAAGATAAAGATGCTCACCTGGACTTTACCTTTAGAACATACAACAGTGACCCACAGCTGGACCATGCCTTGACTAATAAGGAGGCTGACCAGACCTCACATGTTAAAGTGGTTCAACTAGACCACACCTTGACCACTAATGATGATACTTTAAAGATAGCCACAGCTTTAATGGTAAAGATGAGTAGATTTACCCCAGCCTCACCACTGAGGAAGCTCCACAGGATCACACGTTCACAATTAATGAGGCCAGTTCTTCACCGTTCTTCAAGAACTTGGTAATAGAATAACAACTATGTCTATGTATAATGCTTGGACAAATTTCACCCCAAAAACGATTGAAATGCATGAATCATTTCAGTGTCTTCACCCCTAAATGTATAATCATAACAGCATAAAACATTGCAGTGCAGAAATCAGAGGCCTCTATCATTAAAGGAGACAAATTCCAGAGGATTCCTTCCTGGTCTTTGTGTTTTTAATCAGGCCATGCCTTCCCTCGCGTTAGCCGCTCTGCCCCTACATGACCTGCTCTGTAATGGGGTCCATCCCCAAGAATGTATCTCATAACAATAATGGGGTGTAATTGGATTTCAAATGTAGCTGTGCTTTGACTTCGTAACAGGTTCCACTGCTGCTAAATTAAAGCCAAGGAGCTGAACTCCTGCTCAGAGGCTGAGTGATTAGGTCTCAGCGGTTTGACGGAGACAAACGACTACAGAGCAAAGAACAGCGTGAGATGTAGAGAAAGAGGAGGGAGGGATGGAGAAAGAGAGAAAAGGGAGAATATATAGAGACAGTTTGCAGACAGGAGTGTGTGCTGAGTGTGAGGGTGTGTGTGTGTGTGTGTGTGTGTTCTACACTGTTCTGCACTGCACAGTGTGTGTGTGCTGCTGTCTCTCTCCGGAGAGGGAAGTAAGGCCGTGACCCCGAACACACACCCTGTGATGTGCTCGTTAACTCTGAGAAGCCGGGACACTAATCAGCAGCTCGTCCACTCGCCGTCTCGCACATCTGCACCGAGGGTATTTCAAGACAACCACTCACAAGTACAGTTCACCTGAGCTCACACTCACACCCACCTGCACCTCGGACTGACTGGAAAACTCTCACTGATGAAGAGGCTCACCTGAGAATTTCTCCCCTGGACCACACCTTCACCAAGCGATGTACAGTACACGCCAAACGGTTGGACACACCTTCTCTTTTTCAATGCGTTTTCTTTATTTTCACAACTATTTACATTGTAGATTCTCACTGAAGGCATCAAAACTATGAATGAACACGTGTGGAGTTTTATGTACTTAAAAAAAGGGTACCACTTTAAAATAAGACTACCTTTATAAAGGGTTTATAAATGGTTTACAATTAGTGTATTAAGGCTTAATAATTAGGTTGATCAAAAATAGTAAAAAAAACAGCAGCACATGTTGACTGGAGAATTTCAGATTTATTGACCATACAAAAATAACCAACGCGTTCCGGCGCTCAGGCCTTCATCAGGGTTAAAAGACAAAAGTTAATAGCATTCCTGCTTTTAAAACACACATGATTACAAAACAACCAATGAGAACACTCCAAATACTAAAGGTCACATGATCAGCCAATGAGAGGCTGGCAGCTCAATTCCACAGAGGAACCACTTCCACCCAAAACTTCTTAAAAGTCCTTTTGAAATTCATAAACACAGTCAATCATCCATTTTAGGGAAAAATACTTTTGCTCAAGAACACACATACAGAGGTAAAAAGGTAAAAACAACCAAACTGACGATACAGGCACATTTCCCCAAATTACCTAAAGAAACTCTTTTTTTATTGTAAAATCCTCATTCCAGTCAATTCTCCAGTCAACAAGTGCTGCTGTTTTTGATCAGTGATTTTATTACCAGGCACCTTGTTGCACAGTGAAGTTGCACCAGATCCATCTGCTTCTTTAATAATTAGGTTGTAAATGCCTTAAAAATCATTAATAATCACTTATAACACATACATAGAAAGGGCAACAATATAAATGGCTGTGTAATATAGTTCACTATTTGGCAAACAACAGGTCATTGTTGCCCTTTCTACTGTACGTATATGTTATAACTGATTATTAATGATTTGTAAAGCATTTAAAACCTAATTAGTAACCATTAATAAACTAATTCTAAGCTATTTATAAAGCCTTTATAAAGGTAGTCTTATTTTAAAGTGGTACCAAAAAAAAGTTGAAATAACTAAAAAAAGAATTATATTCTAGTTTCTTCAAAATAGCCGCCCTTTGCTCTGATCACTGCTCTGCACACTCTTAAGAGGTGGCCACCTGAAATAAAAAGTTTTCCAACAGTCTTGAAGGAAGGAAGGAGTTCCCAGAGGTGTTTATTAGCACTTGTTGCTCCTTTGCCTCCTTCTTCCAGCTCACCCCAAACCATCTGGATTGGGTTCGGGTCCAGTGTCTGTGGAGGTTCGGCTCATTTTTTTGTTAAGTACATAAAACTCCATGTGTGTCCATTCATAGTTTTGATGCTTCAGTGAGAATCTACAATGTAAATATTCATGAAAATAAAGAAAACGCATTGAAAAAGAGAGGGTGTGTCCAAACTTTTGGCCTGTACTGTACTGTATGTGGACCAAAGCTTATTAAAAGAAAAGACTCACCAAGGAGCTTTGAAGAACGTGGACTAATGCCTTACGTATCTAAATCACAGCTTTACAAAAGTGTGGACTCTCCTGGACCACATCTTGAACATTGAAAATACTTTCCTGTAGTGCTGTTCCAAAAGGAAACAAGAAGAAACATCTAGAGCACAGCTCTACAGAGAACTAGACTCATTTGGACGACACATTGACTGATAAAATAAACTCATATAGGTCAAACACTTTTTATATTCAAATGGAGACTCTTCTACAACATACTTTGACGATTTGAGGGACTTACATAGACCACATATTTAATTTTGGGTCTTCTTTATTGATACAAAAGTCTCAACTTGCTGTATTTTAGGGTTTTAGGGTGGGATTGGTGCAGAGATGTTCAAGTCTTAAGTTTGTGTGGGGTGAGGCTTGGTCAATTTTTAATTCTTTAGTTACAAGTCAAAGGCATTTCTCAATTCTTTAGTCACACGTCTAAATCAAGTCTCAGGTCTTTGTGGGGTAAAGTTTGGTCAAGCCTCAAGTCTTTGGTCACAAGTCCAAGTCAAATCTTAAATCTTTAAAATAAAAGTCTCATGCCTCTTCTGGTTGTAATGAGCTTCTATTTAGGGGTGAAACAATTACCCCAGCAATTCGAGTTACTTGATAAAAGAAAATGGATAGAGTAATTTTCTGTGCCTTGAGTAATTGTTTATTTAATAAAAAAAACTCGGTAATTTGCGTTTTTAACGTGACAGCATGCTTAGCGTTACGTCACCCGCGCACAGGAAGAAGGAGGAGGCGGCGGAGGTTTTTAGTTGAGAAGAGGGTATTTTGAAGCAGCGAGGGAAAAAAGCAACAACTTACGAGAAAAGGGCCAATAATAATGGAGCATTTTAAGCTGGACAGCGTGT
The DNA here is from genome assembly GCF_023375975.1 of Astyanax mexicanus. NCBI lineage: Eukaryota > Metazoa > Chordata > Actinopteri > Characiformes > Acestrorhamphidae > Astyanax > Astyanax mexicanus. The sequence continues at coordinate 51,347,858 of NC_064414.1, forward strand.
ATTCACTCTTGCCTCCCAAAACAGCTCGTTTTAATGCTGCACCGTCTCAGCCGAGGACACGTTAGCGTTGGAGCCGAGAGAAGGTTAATATAACTTATAACAAATCAGTGAGATTAACATTAATATACCTTAACATAACGACAGCGCTGTGGAGCATTGATTATTAGAAATACTGTCTAATGTGTGTTTAGTTTATAAAAACAGACAATTCCGGACTTAATACAGGCTTTATGTATGTGAACACAGCGCTGTGGAGTTTATAAACTAATACATGTCACATGTTCTGCTGTTCAGAAGCTAAGATGCACAACATAATGCAAATATTTATGCCTTTTTTAAATTGATTAATACCCTGTAGTTTTGATACTTACAATAAATCATTGTTGAAAATAATTTAACTTAATTTATTTAAGTACTAACTATTAAACTATTATTATTCCTTTGTTTATTTCTATTTGTGTTTGCAGTTTGGAAATGTATGTTGTGAATTTGAAATCGTAACTTATTTAAAAAAGGAAATCAATTGGTCATTCATTATTAAGTGAAATGTCTTGTTTTCTCTTGTGTATTTTTAAATACTCTTTAAGCAAACAAATATGTTTTATCCGACTACTCGATTAATCGAAACGATTTTTCATTAGAGTACTCGATTACTAAAATAATCGATAGCTGCAGCCCTAGTTCTATTATCTGATATTCACCCTCTTACTTCACTGCTATATCTAAAAAATCTATGGCATTTACTGTATCATTATATCGTATTTTGTTAGTATGTATTATTCCAGACCACCAAGCCCATCAGTGTAGATGTATTCCTAAACTCTGATGCAAGGCGTGAAAATAGACTATTGAAGGGGTGTAAGATTGCAATGAGCATTGTGACGCGCCTTACGCAGGGTATACGACAGTGCCCTCTATGTGTGTGACTTGAGTCCAAGTCACAAACTGGTGCAGAAAACTTAAAGATAAAGATAAAGATAAAGTTGTTTCTACAGTGAATTCTTGCTAAGAACTGGCAACCCTAAGCATTTTCAAGAATGTATTGGCTGGAAGAGTGCGGTTTAGTACAATTTCAAACAATATAATCTAAAATTACAGCTTGATTGTCTTCTAAAATGTACAGAAGCTTCAACACCGTATACGTAATGTGCCTGTACAGTATATTCTACGAATTAAGCACCACATGACCACTTACACTGAATAGCTATTGATATGTAATTGTGCCCATACTGCAATACATCCTCTTTACAGCAGCTCAGGGTATATTTTAGGGTTATTGAATATACTCTTATTATATGAGAATAGAACAGTTGAATCTGAGATTGATTCCAGTGTTTGCTGAGTGAATCACTAAACCTCATTCTATAGAGCAGCATAAAGAGTCTAAACGTCTATTGTTCTGAACTTCTTTCTTTTTTCCACACAGTGAATGGAGGGATGAACTGTGGAGCCGTGTGTAGAACAGGCTGGAGGGAGGCTTGTGGAGTTGAGGCTGAAATACGGAGGTACTTCCTCAGTGTGTATAAACTTAATATATTTAATTTATTTTCTACATTGTAGATTAACATTAAAAAACAATCCCCTCACCTAAACCTGATGAACTGAGATGGTGATTTGAGGTGGTTTGGGATGAGCTGGAGCTTCACAGCGTGAAGGAAAAGCAGCAGCTATTGTTCAACTATTGTTTTAACCACCAAAACAATTAATCAATTTGTCCACATGAGTAATGATATATCATTCACAATATATATAATGGATTTCTTAAATTAGATGTCAGATTTTTCAGGTTTAGGGATAGATTATCTCGTAAAATTTACTCTAGGTCACATCAGACCTCATTATTGAGAGAACTTTGAGCTGAGAAAGATTTTTCTGAACATTTTTACATAAAACATATGGTAACACTTTATAATAACGTTCAGCTATAAATCATTTATAAGTTTTTAATTCCTAATTAACTAAACATGAATTAATCATGTACTCATATCTATAAATCATGCATAAATATATTAGTAATGATTCACAAGACACATACAAGTTATTATTTCATTCTTAACAAATGATTAACAAATGATGAATAGGTCAGGAATTCAGTTTTTATATATCAGTTACATACTTACAATAATAATAATTCATATGTAAATAGAATATTTACAAAGGAATGTAATGTTAAGGCCTTTTTAGCCAAACATACTTAATGAAAAAAACATCTATAAACTTTGATTTTATCATTTATTTATCATGAACTAATCAAGTATTAAACAGTAATTTACCCAGTAGCCTTGTGTGTGCTCTGGGTTCTGTTGTAGCTAATTATTTTTACATATTATTTTAATGATTATTTTAAGACAGATTTAGACAGGTATATGATGTTCGCATTCAAAGCAAGCTCCTAGCTCCTTCCTACCTGATGGACTTCATGCACAGCTTTGTTGACCCAAAAACTTCAACTGCAGCTTATGTGGCTAAACGAACTTCCACTGAGCAGGAATCAAACACACTCAAGATTGAAGCATTTAAATGACCAGTAAACCAGTGTTTTTCTCTCACAGTCTACCTACCTACTGTCAGGTGATGCTGAATTTCTCCCTAGGTGTGTGTGTGTGTGAGAGAGAGAGAGAGAGAGAGAGAGAGAGAGAGAGAGAGAGAGAGAGAGAGAGAGAGAGAGAGAGAGAGAGAATGCTTTATTCTGCTTGTCTGTGATGGACTGGTGGTCTGTCCAAGGGCTTACATGTCTTTTGCCCTATAAACACTGGCATAGACTTCAGTACCCCCCATCACCCAGAAGGATTAAGTTTATAAGAAGGTGATTAATACATATCTAAAAATCATTTATAAACTATACTTCTTTTGTTAAATCATTTATAAATGAATTGTTCAACATTTATAAAACATTTTGCAGCACCTAATCTAAAGTGTAAACTATACTGTATTTTCAGAACATACAAATATATAAAAAGGCCTGTATATCATTTAATAAAACAGATTTAATGGTTAGGACTTAAATAACAATGTGAGTGTTAGTGAGGCTCTTCAGTCAGCACTTTTGCTGGTACTAATCGTGGACTGACACACACACATATACACACTTAATTTAACTTGCCATTTATTAAAACATGAATATGACTAAAAAGTTGTTACAATTTGTATCGCATGTGATATTAAATACAAAACTTCATCTGCTTCTTAAAAAACATTCACAATTTGTTGCACAAATTAATTAATAGAATGTGATATACTGCATAACCTGAAATAACTATAACTTTTTTCATAAACCTTAAAACCATAAACCTAAAAACTTTTTAGATTGCTTGCTAGATTATTAGTTCTTGTGGAATTCAAATGTCCCATTTTATTCATGGAGTTTTCCAAGGTCATGAATTAGTTGTCCTAGAGTGCCATTATGATGTTTTTTAGCTAGCCATTCATACCATTCTATTACAGTCAAGTGTTTTTTGAAATACTGAAATAAAGTAACTTTTCAAAGATATTCTCATTTTTTGAGCTGGCCCTGTATATATACACATGCATATATGTACCTTGGACTGTTTAGTCTGCAGTTGATATACAGAAGTAAATTTGTGAATGTCTCTGCTCATTACCAGAGACTGTGAGGTGAACATTTAAGCAATGGTTGAGCAACACTGTATCAGTTAGCCAAATTAAAGCTATAAAGATTAGATTTTAAATATTTTACTTTCTCTGTCTGAAGCCTAATGAATCATAAGTCTTGAGGCAAGAGTTGGCAGTCACTAAATCAATTCCATATGAAATAAAATAAAGTAACAAGGGCATTTTATAGGAATTGTTTAGTTTGTTTGTACTTTTCTTATTTGTGTGTGTGTTTTTATCTTTGTGTTTGTCTCTGTAGCTGGAAATCCTCAGCAGACTGTAAGAAGATATAAGAAGATTTTGCATCAGTACAGAAGGGGGAAAAATCTCTGTGATGCATACAGGGCTGTTGGAGTAGACAGAAACACTGTAGTGGCCAATGCTCCCATTGCAGAGCTAGCTATCGTGGCACCCCAAGAGTACAGTAGGTGTTGGAGGGTTACTCAAGGCAGGAGAAACTGCAGGTGTTTGCAAAAAAGTGTGCAGATGTCTTAAATAATGATGTACAGCTGTTAAACAATGTGGAAATGTACAAAAAGAAAAACAAGCTTCTGCCTTTAATGAAAAGAAAGTAAGTTTTTTTTGTAATGTTTCGCAAGCTTGCCTATTGTTTTGGACTGTAAATAAAACTAAAATGGACATCCAACAGATGACAGTGTTATTGGCTGTGAAGACAATGTTTTAAAAGTGCAGCAATGGCAGAGTTATTTTTCAGTTGTTAATGATTCAGAAGATTTTGTTGAATTTGTCATTTTTGAGTGAAATTGTTATTACTGTCATCTTCTTTTCTGTTTTTGAAAAATACGTTTTTTGGTTGCCACTTTGAATTGAATAAAGACCTGCAAGTTGTTATCAGTAAGTTGATTTTTTATATGTACTTGGATATGTGGATATGTTTTGGAAATGTTAAACAATTAATTTTAAAATTATTTAACAAAACAATATATAGTTTATAAATGATTTACAGGCATTTTCAAATATTTATATACAAAAAAATAATTTACACTTTAGATTAGGTGCTGCAAAATGTTTTATAAATGTTGAACAATTCATTTATAAATGATTTAACAAAAGAAGTATAGTTTATAAATGATTTTTAGATATGTATTAATCACCTTCTTATAAACTTAATCCTTCTGGGTGATGGGGGGTACTGAAGTCTATGCCAGTGTTTATAGGGCAAAAGACATGTAAGCCCTTGGACAGACCACCAGTCCATCACAGACAAGCAGAATAAAGCATTCTCTCTCTCTCTCTCTCTCTCTCTCTCTCTCTCTCTCTCTCTCTCTCTCTCTCTCTCTCTCTCTCTCTCTCTCTCTCTCTCACACACACACCTAGGGAGAAATTCAGCATCACCTGACAGTAGGTAGGTAGACTGTGAGAGAAAAACACTGGTTTACTGGTCATTTAAATGCTTCAATCTTGAGTGTGTTTGATTCCTGCTCAGTGGAAGTTCGTTTAGCCACATAAGCTGCAGTTGAAGTTTTTGGGTCAACAAAGCTGTGCATGAAGTCCATCAGGTAGGAAGGAGCTAGGAGCTTGCTTTGAATGCGAACATCATATACCTGTCTAAATCTGTCTTAAAATAATCATTAAAATAATATGTAAAAATAATTAGCTACAACAGAACCCAGAGCACACACAAGGCTACTGGGTAAATTACTGTTTAATACTTGATTAGTTCATGATAAATAAATGATAAAATCAAAGTTTATAGATGTTTTATTCATTAAGTATGTTTGGCTAAAAAGGCCTTAACATTACATTCCTTTGTAAATATTCTATTTACATATGAATTATTATTATTGTAAGTATGTAACTGATATATAAAAACTGAATTCCTGACCTATTCATCATTTGTTAATCATTTGTTAAGAATGAAATAATAACTTGTATGTGTCTTGTGAATCATTACTAATATATTTATGCATGATTTATAGATATGAGTACATGATTAATTCATGTTTAGTTAATTAGGAATTAAAAACTTATAAATGATTTATAGCTGAACGTTATTATAAAGTGTTACCAAACATATGGATATTATTGTATATTCAAGTGCATTTGAAGACAAATTTACACAGATGTGCACAAATCAAGAGAATTCCTTTAGGTCCCAGAAGTGTACAATATTTCTTATCATAGTTTAACAGCATTTTATACAGCTCTGAATAATGTTTGAGTAAAATGAACATTGATGTTTTATTCTATAAACTACGGACGACATTTCAAATAAATAATTCCAAATAAAAATATCGTCATTTAGAGCATTTATTTGCAGAAAATGTGAAATGGCTGAAATAACAAAAAGATGCAGAGCTTTCAGACCTCAAATAATGCAAAGAAAAGGAATGCAAGTTCATAAAGTTTTAAGAGTTCAGAAATGATCAATATTTGGTGGAATAACCCTGGGGGTTATTAATCACAGTTTTTTTCATGCATCTTGGCATCATGTTCTCCTCCACCAGTCTTACACACTGCTTTTGGATAACTTTATGCCTTTAGTCCTGGTGCAAAAATTCAAGCAGTTCAGTTCAGCTTGGTGGTTTGATGGCTTGTGATCATCCATCTTCCTCTTGATTATATTCCAGAGGTTTTCAATTTGGGAAAATCAAAGGCACACTGACACGCCCTAAATCCAGCTGTGCAATCTGCAAATGACCGGTACGCTATAGATCACTAAAATAGGACCCTACAGTCCTTCGTCTACTTGCCATTTTTTAATATTGTCATTGTCATTGTCATATTGGCCGCCTCTACTGTAACATCAGATTGTGCTACTTAAAAACACCCCCAAATATGAGGATACATTTCTAGAATACAAGCATTTTAATTATGCACAGCATCACTTTCCTAAAACATGTTTTCCCACTTCCCACGTCTCATTTCTTTATTTGCCTTCTTCCTCCTCCATCAGCCGCTCTGCAGATAGAGGAAACTCATGCAGCGTGAGCATTTCTGGACGGTCCTGTTTCTGATCTGCAGATCTGCCACCTGCAGTCACAATGATAAATGACCTGAGTTTTACATTACTGAGCACTAAAACATTTACAGCACTCAGTCTCAGAGCAGGGCTCAGTCTCACTATACCCTCCACCACGGTGGTTCTGTCTGAACTTCTGAGCAGGAGGTTCTTTGATTGGTACCAATCTTTCTTCTCCACATTCTGCTATAAAAACATTTACTTTCACTTGAATAATATAGAACAATAAGCTGCATATGACTGGGGCCAGTCTGCTAAAAGAGGGTTTGCAATTCTTAGAAAGGAAAAAAAAAATAGTAAAAAAAAAAAAATAATAATCTTTTTTATATATATTTTTTTTAATTTTCGGAAAGTCAGGAGCATTTTATAGTCAGAATTTAACTGAAAGCCAGTGCAGATCTATCTATCTATCTATCTATCTATCTATCTATCTATCTATCTATCTATCTATCTATCTATCTATCTATCTATCTATCTATCTATCTATCTATCTATCTATCTATCTATCTATCTATCTATCTATCTATCTATCTATCTATCTATCTATCTATCTATCTATCTATCTATCTATCTATCTATCTATCTATCTGCCTGCCTGCCTGCCTGCCTGCCTGCCTGCCTGCCTGCCTGCCTGCCTGCATGCCTGCATGCATGCATTAACCTGGGGCTAGTTAGCTCTTTTGCCATTCAGACGTGACTATTGTCAGCCTGTAGCCTGCTGCTACCCCCGGCTAGCACTGCTAAAGCAGTATTAGCATTACCTGCTAATCATGCTAAGCGCTAGTTAGCTCTTTTGCCACTCAGAGGCAAGTAAATCAGGCTGTAGCCTGCTGCTAATCCCAGTTAGCACTGCTAAAGCAGCATTAGTATTACCCGCTAACCGTCCTAAGCACTAGTTAGCTTTTTCACCATTTAGAGCTGAGTATTATCTGCCTATAGCCTGCTTCTAACCCCGGCAAGCACTGCTGGAGTAGTATTACCATTACCCGCTAACTGTGCTAGATCTTTAGCTCTTTCAGTCTGCCTTATGGTGTGAAAAATAAGGTAACTTACTGCTGGAACTACCTGACAGGAGCACATTATCTCATCGTAAAACATAAAATGAATGTGCAGTTAACTCTTCCTATATTTGACTATCTAATGTCATTGTAATATTAATGAAAAAACAATGAACATCTCATAAAAGTCATACATATGCAGCTTAAATTGTATATGTAATATTACATACATATTTTACTTTTCACACTACAGCCACCTTTTACTGGTAGCACTGTTTTGTAACTGTTTGTAACATATTGTACTGTACATACTACAGTTTCTGTCTACCGTGTACTCGAAGACAAATTGAGAAAACAGTGTTGCTGCATGCATGCTGCAATTTCAATTATAGAGTTTTTTTTAAAGGAATTAAAGGACAAAACTGATGCAGACATGGTATGGTTTTAAACAGACGTCTGTACACACATAAGGACAGCTTTGGCCCAAAGGTGCTGATGAATCTGCTGTTTATCATTTACTAATAAATGTCCACCAGTCTTGAGTGTTTTGTAATGGCACTTTCTAATTCATTCTAATTAATTTTGTTAATTTGTCTTCTTTTAAATATATTTAAATATACTTGATCATGTTTGAATCATGTTCCATTTTTACTGTTATTCTTTTATATGTTTTTTTTTTTGACTCTTTGAATGACAGTTGTGTATGAAAGGTGCTACAAAAAATAAACTTGCCTTGCCTTGTGATAGGAAATTTTCTCAAAAGGAATGCGCAGGCTTGCAGTCTTGTAAGGCTTGACTTGACTTGTAAATAGTGACCCTAAGCATTCTTAGTATTTACTGATTTAGATGTGAGAGATTGTCAGACTTTAGTCTTTTACATGTATTCTCAGAGTATATTCAAAAATCTCTAGTGCATGTTAGTATTAGCTCACAACAGAATTGGACCAGAAGCAGCCAAAGACTATCACAGAGCTGTTATATGATGTGAGAATGGAGAGAGGTACAGTGCTTCTTAAACAATTAACTTTCATTAATGGTTTAATAGTTTTTAATTTCTATACCAAACATTGGACTTAGTCAGTATTCTGATCATCTTGTTACATTAACTTGGGTAATCAGTTTATGGGAAGACTCTTTAATCATATTTTGCTTTGAGACCACCAAAAAATGTAGAGAATAAGACATGCAAAGCATGCTTGATCTTCTACATTACATTTGGTAGATGCTTTTGTCCAAAGCAACTTACAATAGTGAAGTACAAAAGTAATAGAAGTTAGAGGTAAAAACATCTTTAGATAGGGCCTAAAGGAGTTTAAAGGGAAATGAGGTTAGAAGTAGTTAGTTAGTTAGAGGTGTTAGGAGAGTAAGTGCTCTTTGAAGTGCTCAGTCTCTCAGGAGTTTATTAAAGATAGTGAGAGATTCTCCTGATCTGGTAGTAGAAGGTAGTTAGTTAGAGGTGTTAGGAGAGTACATGCTCTTTGAAGAGCTCTGTCTTCAGGAGTTTATTAAAGATAGTGAGAGATTCTCCTGATCTGGTAGTAGAAGGTAGTTAGTTAGAGGTGTTAGGAGAGTACATGCTCTTTGAAGAGCTCTGTCTTCAGGAGTTTATTAAAGATAGTGAGAGATTCTCCTGATCTGGTAGTAGAAGGTAGTTAGTTAGAGGTGTTAGGAGAGTACATGCTCTTTGAAGAGCTCTGTCTTCAGGAGTTTATTAAAGATAGTGAGAGATTCTCCTGATCTGGTAGTAGAAGGTAATTGGTTAGAGGTGTTAAGAGATTAGGTGCTCTTTGAACAGCTCTTCTGAGTGATACGGGACACAAACTCTCCCTAACTTTATACGAAGAGGAGATGGAACGCTTCATTATAGTGTAGGCCATTATAGGCCCTAAGCAGTGTGTGTGTGTGTGTGTGTGTGTGTGTGTGTGTGTGTTTAACGAACGTATAGGTAGTCCAGCTCTGGCTTGCTATGAACCCATGTTTTTCACTGTGAGTACACAATACAAAAAAAATCAGCCGTGTTTGTGAAATCAATGCCTTCAGTTGTGAGGTCAAGTGTTGGTGGCAGTGTCGAGTTTTAAATGCAGGGTTTCGGCAGATTGCAGGTGATTCAGTTCCAAACCTGTAATTTCCACAACCTCTTAAATCCCAGCTTTTCCAGCACCTGAGATGAACGTCGGTTAGCTGTCCTCACGCTTTTGTCTTTGACACTTATCTTTATGCTTTTTACCTTCGCTCAGGATATTAAAAGGCTTTTTTTCCAATCACCCCCACCCCCCCCACCACCCCCACTTCATTCTCCTTCCCTCCTCCTCCTCCTCCAGCTGGAAGTGAAGCGCTGGGCTCTGACAGCTCCTATAACCTCTCTCACTCTTGTTTTGCGAGTGTGTGTGATATTGGCTCAGAATAAAAGACGTCGGAGCGTAATCGCCTCTTTATCTGTCGCTGCATCTCGACAACTGCAATTAAAGCTCTCTCTGGCTGTCATCTGCCTCCACTGAGCGCATTCACTTTCCATCAGACGCCTTCTCAGACGTGCTCTCTCTCTCTCTCTCTCTCTTTCTCTCGCACAAACTCTAGTTCCAGTGCAGATAACTGATGCCATCCTGTCAAACTCGCCTCAGGCTTGTTGTCCTTTTATCTCCAATGTGATATTTGGCGATGTCACTCAGAACAGCAGGTCTGTCATCTCTGAGTAATCTGTGTTACTGGCTACTGCTGGCTAAAATGAAATTGGCGTTTTTAGAAAGCAGAAATTTGACACTTCTGCCACAAGCTGTTCTGTGTTCCTTTTTTAAAGGCTTTTATTATTCATGAATAGCGTGAAAACTTCTCAGACTCCTCATTAAAAGTTTTTGATGTTTGTGTTTTGATACTAATGTCAAGCATCTTTAAGTTTAAGAGAAGCTCTACATAAAATAAACATTATATTTGCTTCATAACTTTTCACACCGTCTGATTATGTGATTTAAGGCTCTATCTTACACTCTTGTGCAAGGCTTGTTGCGATGCACATTGCTATCTTACACCCCACCAACAGTCTGTTTTCACACCTTGTGCCTGCTTTGTTTAAATAGAATCAAAATGCTTGTGAATATATCTACGCTGATGGGCGTGGTGGTCTGGAAATGAGGCGTGTTCGGGTACACTTCTGGCTTATTGCTATCTTCGCAGTAAAAAACACAGTTGCACTGACTGATTTGAGTGATCTCTGTTACTGGGCTACTGCTGGCCAAAATAAAAAAAATGGCGTTTTTAGAAAGCAGAAAATTTGACACTTCTGTTGTGAATATACAGGGGTTGGACAGTGAAACTGAAACACCTGTCATTTTAGTGTGGGAGGATTCATGGCTAAATTGGAGCAGCCTGGTGGCCAATCTTCATTAATTGCACATTATTGCACCAGTAAGAGCAGAGTGTGAAGGTTCAGTTAGCAGGGTAAGAGCACAGTTCTGCTCAAAATATTGCAATGCACACAACATTATGGGTGACATACCAGAGTTCAAAAGAGGACAATTTGTTGGTGCACGTCTTGCTGGAGCATCTGTGACCAAGACAGCAAGTCTTTGTGATGTATCAAGAGCCACGGTATCCAGGGTAATGTCAGCATACCACCAAGAAGGACCAACCACATCCAACAGGATTAACTGTGGACGCTGTAAGAGGAAGCTGTCTGAAAGGGATGTTCGGGTGCTAACCCGGATTGTATCCAAAAAACATAAAAGCACGGCTGAACAAATCACAGCAGAATTCAATGTGCACTTCAACTCTCTTGTTTCCACCAGAACTGCCTGTCGGGACAATAAATTATTGTGGTCTCATTGCTATCTTACACCCCATATAGCAACAGTGCTTGTAAATATACATTGTCTACACTGATGGGCATAGTGTTCTGGAATTTAGGCTTGTTCAGGTAAATTTGTGGTGTATTTCTATCTTAGCGGTAAAAAACACAGGTGCTCAGCTGACTGATTTGAATCCTGACAACAGTCAACAGTCAGATATTCATTGCTATCTTGGCAATGCAGGTGCAATGCCCCTACACCCCAGCTACAGACTAGTAGCTCTCCTGTCCAGAGGGTTGTTGAACCCAACTGCAGAACAGTTGACTTGAAAGCAGGTAAAACCCAAGAAGAAGAGAAAAAAAAAGTTAATAAAAAAACACACCTCTCCTCATGCGAGGATCGAACCCGTGTCTTCTGGGTCGCGATCCAATACACTACCGCTTTTACGGCTAGCGAATTGGGACACAGCCTTGAAAAAAACATCCTTATAAGAAGATGCAGGAGAAAAGAATGTGCAGAAAAACGAGAACAGGTGGAAACTAAAGTCAGTCAGAGCGCGACAGAGAAACGGGGGGAATATAAACAAAAGCTTACCAGAGAAGCATTTTACATATATATATATATATATATATATATACGTATATATATATATGTATATATATACGTATATATATACATATATATACGTATATATATATATATATATATTTAATTTTTTTTTTTTTCACTATAGTTCAAACGATCTCACAGGCCAGATGTTTCACACCTATTGCCGACCCCTGGACTAAAGCATGCACTGCATCAACAGCATGCACCATCAAAAATCAGTATACGCTCGCATGCAGAGCACATGACACAGTGAGGATATTGACATCTCCAGTCTCCAGGATCATTTGCAGCTAAACCCACAGATGGTGAAATTTTGATGACGCCCCGGCAGGCCGAGGTCAGAGGCTCCAGCAGAGCTGCAGCAGGTCCGGTCTTGTTTCTGCTGTTGTCCATCAGTGCAGCGGACCTGACAGTGATGAGTGTAGTTACCCAGCGCTTACACCAGCCTTACACCAGCCTAATGCACTTCTCCTGTTTCTGAGTGTTTCTACAATACACCAGCTGCACTACTGTAAATACAATCCCCCACTGCACTGAAACTCTCTGTTCACTTCAGCTAATAGAATCGTCAGGGGGAGACAGGACAGCAGGAGAACGGAGGAGCTGGACTGGTGTTACTGTAGCGGATAAAAAGGTTTGGATTTATTAAATCAGGTGAATTCATTCATTCATTGACTTATCAAATCACTGACCAAGAGCAGAGCGATTAAAGAAGTCTTAGATGTATCTCCTTTAACTCCCTCCATAACTTTACAGTAGACTGTGGAAATGCTGGACATGTGTTTGACGTTCATTTCTTAAAGCCATGGGGAATATATTTTGCTATGTTTTTTTATATAACAAATACTTGAGTTTTAACTATTAGAATTGCTAGTATTGACTCTATGATATCAACAATGGCTTATTATTAGGTCAATTTGCAGATATTTTCTGTTTTCTGTTTAGCTATGTTTAGGTATATCGTATTTTTTGGACTATAAAGCCCTAACTAGGGTAATTTTCTATTTTACTGGGAGTCGTCTGTGTTTTTATTCCCTTCCAGATTGACCATGTATGAGTTTGAGAAAATTATAAGCTGAATTACCTACTGTTTTTGGCTGAAGTCCTACGTATTTTAAGTCCTGTCTGGACTAGGTAGACCATATTTTTATTTGGGTAAACCAGGATGCCTGGCTAAATGACGTCAACACCTAATTTGCATAATACCTGTTTTTGAAGCTGTAAAGGATTATGATTGTGGGAGTGAAAAAAGTGAGTAAAAAACACCCTAAATATGTTAGAAATTATATATATATTTTTTTTAATAGGCCGTCACTTTTTTTACAATAACTTAATTTTTACGTGAATTACATAAATTAGTTTTTTGCCATGTTGTTAAATGTTATTATAAGAGCAGCAGTTAGACTGAACTGCTATTCCACTTTTTTTTTTTTAGGGTTTTTGGTGGTTGGGGGGGGGGATTGTGCGCTCCGCAAAACAGCAAGCTGTTTCTCCGGAGAGGAAATTTATGTGGAGCTTTGATTTGGCGCCCCCTCTAGGCTGCATAACCTGCATAATGAAGGTCATTTAAAAACCAGGACATTTCCTCACTTTTTAAAAAAACGCCCGGGACAGGACGTGAAATACGGACATGTCCCAGGAAATACAGACGTTTGGTCACCCTGGTCTGGACACACATCTCTGAGTTTCGTCTCCTCGCGTTTAATAAAATAGCTATTTGTCCACTGCCGCGCACCGTAATTACACTTTGGCCGCGCATTTTCATGGAGATCCACGTAAATACAACAGCGAGTGGAAATGGAGGAGCTACTGAACGCGATGTCATGTGACCAAGAAATCCAATTTTTTTTTATTTTTTATTGCAGTCTGGAAACAAGAGTTTTATTACTGAGTAGAAGTGTGAAATAAGTGAGAAACTAATCCTGTCCACATAGGGCTTAAGGCTCAGTTAAAAATTCTTTAACTTTCCCAAAAACTGTGCAAAAGTGCACCCTAAAAATAGGGTGCTCCTTATGTATGAATTCTACTGGTCAGGTATTAAGGAGCAGTAAAGCCACTCTGCTGAAGTACAGAGTTATACAGGAGTTTCAGTTTAGTTCTTCATCACCAAGACTGGAGCAGTATTAGCATTAGCCGCTAACCATGCAAAGCTCTATTGCCGTTCAGAGGAGAGTATTATCTGCATTTAACCTGCTGCTAACCCCAGCTAGCACTGCTGGAGCAGCATTAGCATGACATGCTAACCGCACTAAGCGCTAGCTTTTGCACTGTTCAGAGGCAAGTATATCAGACTGTAGTCTGCGCATTTACTGTGTTAAAACAAGCTACGTGGGAAAACCGCTAGCTAATATCACCCAGGCGGCATTAGCTGCTAACCGCAATTCTAAGCTTACTGTAAATAAGCGCTTTACTCACCCAAATAAGCAGTTTTTACGAGAGAAATATGTGTATATTAATAACATCCAGTGATTACTTCAAATCTGACCCCCCCTCAACTGTATCTGTATTAAAAATAAATAAAAAGCTGAACTACTATGATTGTTGTAAAGAAATGAATAATGGGGCGTCAAGTGTTCCGTGTGGTCTAAGGCGCTGCCACTTTGAACAGTAAATCACTGGTTCGCATCCCAGTCATGCATCTTGCCATCAGCTGCCAGAGTCCGAGAGAGCACTTTTTGATTGGCCTTGCTCTCTCTGGGTGGGTACAGTAGATGGCGCTCTTTCCCCTCATCACTCCTAGGGTGATGTGGATCAGCACAAGGCATCTGTGAGCTGATGTATCACAACTTAGTCGCTGCGCTTTCCTCCGAGCGCGTTGTGATAATGGTGGCTGACTTCACATATATCGGAGGAGGTGTGTGCTAGTCACTGCTGATGGGGGATATACAGCTAAGTAGCAGCTGAACGGGTGGGATAATCAGCATTACTAAATTGGGTAGAAAAGCGGGATACAAATAAAAAAAAAGACAAAGTATTAATAGTTCTCTGAAGAAGGGGGGTGGCAGACCATAAAAAACAATGGCTTGGGTGCTGTGTACTATTAAGGAAGTATAGAACCCTGTGGTCCCATTTTAGTGGATATTTCAAAAAAAATTTTTTACCATAATCTAATCTGCAGTAATAGCTTATTTATTACTGAGTGTTTTCGTGTCCTTGTCCCTGTGACTGGTGTTTAGCTGTATCCAAGGAACTGAGGACATGGAGCTGTAATCATAATTAATTAATCATAATCACAATCTGCACTGATAGCTTTTTATAAACTTGTTTTGTGCAGTATTTTTATTCTCTTTTTTTTTTTTTTTTTTTTTTCAGGTAACTGTATAATAACTGTAAGAAATTTCCTTGCCAACTGAGTTTATTCATTTTATGTGGGGTATTTTATATGAGCCCTGTTTTAGTGATCTATAGGCGAGCCATCTTCATCATTAGTGCACTGTGGATCTTGATTTAGGGTGTGTCACTGTGTCTTTGCTATCGTAACGACAGGAAAAGTACGCCTTGCGTGGCTCAAAACACGCAAAAGTCATGTACTAGTTCTTTTAATTAATCATGGGTGTGCTTTGGCCGTGCAATAAACCATGCATGTGTTGATGTAGAATAATGTTATTTTATTTTGAATCCTGTTTTTATTTATGCTAAAGTTGGGTTTGTGCACTGCTGCATTGGGGATTCGCCTGTGTTGACAATTCACTGCCATGATAGCAATGAACGTCTGACTGTTGACACCTATCTAGGTTGTATTCAGTCAGTGGCGCACCTGTGTTTTCTGTTGCCAAGAAAGCAATACACCAGAAATTAACATGAAAACACCTAATTTCAGGACCACTACACCCATCAGTGTTGATATATTCAGAAGTACCATTGCTATTTAAACGACACAGACAAAAGACGTAAAAATAGACTGTTGGTGGGGTGTAAGGTAGCAATAAGCAATGGGCTAGCTTAAAATTTAATAATTTAATTAGAAAGTAATGAAAAGATATGCAGTTTTTGGTCAGCTAAAATGGAAAGATTGCATGTTGTAAATGAAATCTGCAACAGTTAAATGCTGAAAGAGCAAACAATGATAAATTATGTCAGTTTCACACTTTTTTTTTTTTACATTTTTCAACAGAACATGTTTTTGATAGTTTTCTACCACCTACTTATGCTGAGAGAATGCAGGGTTTGACACAGTCCTGAGCTTTTCTATTCTCCAGGCAGGAATGAAAGGGCACTGCTGAAGTGTTTAATGAGGAGGCACAGCGTCTCGGGGGGCAGTTTTTCTTTGAATGAATTTTAAAGCGTTGTTTTTACAGAACCCAATATCCCCGTGATTTGCATTTGATTTATTAGACCTGGTGACTGGGATATTGATAGATGAGTAATAAAGGATTGTTCTCAGCGTTTCCTCGTTCGCTCGGGGAGTCTAAACATGGCCATAAATTGTTTTCCTTGTCTTTGCTTTTATTAATATGTCTTGCCAATTGAACCATAAAAAGAGAATTTGTTATGAAAGAAATGTTATTGCAGCGCTGTGATGGATCTTGTAGTTCTCTGAGCTTTTAGACAAGAACAAACGACCTGCTTTGTGATTAAAGACACAAATATTCCACTTTAAAAGGCTGTTTACTGGGTCAGAAGGCCCACCTGAGAGCGGCGAGATTACATACATCGTGCTCTGAATGGAATGGAATGGAAAAATATATAAATATTTATATTTATATTAGTGATATTTCTCTGAGAGAGCACAAGGCCTTGCTCTCTCTGGGTGGGTACAGTAGATGACGCTCTTTCCCACCATCACTCCAAAAGGGTGATGTCGATCAGCACAAGGCTGCGTCTGTGAGCTGATGTATAGAACCGAGTTGCTGCGCTTTTCTCCAAGCGTTAGCGCTGTGATGCTACTCGGCAGTGCTGCATCAGCAGCAGTTCAAAAAGAGGTGGAGTCTGACTTCACATGTATCAGAGGAGGCGTGTGCTACCACCAATGTCAGCATACCACCAAGAAGCACCAACCACATCCAACAGGATTAACTGTGGATGCTGTAAGAGGAAGCTGTCTGAAAGGGATGTTCGGGTGCTAACCCGGATTGTATTAAAAAAAATCATAAAAGCACGGCTGATCAAATCACGGCAGAATTCAATGTGCATCTCAACTCTCCTGTTTCCACCAGAACTGTCCATCAAGACAATACATTATTGTGGTCTAAAACCAGGTGTTTCAGTTTCATTGTCCAACCTCTGTATCTATTCAGTGCCATCACTAATAAATACGGTGATCTATTTATGAATTTAGCGTCTCCCACTTTTATAAATAGACAAAAATAGACACTTCCTGTTCCTGTTCCTGTCCCAGCAGTTCTAGCAGACAGTAAAGTTTCAGAGTCTCAGTGTATCAGAAGTAAAATCGACCCTGTACTCCCCGACACAATGAACCCACTGCCTCCCTCCCACACTCCAGGCCTTGGTTTCAATTGAGCTCGTTCGCCTGAAGGGCTAAATTGTCCCCGGTGGAATACCGGCCCAAAATATTCAAACCAATTTATGTTGGTCCAATAAGCATGATGAACCTGCTGCTGCTTCTGAGGCTCTGTTTTTTTCCCTCATTATTAAAGGAAACTTCATCCCCTTGAGACACAGTCTAATACCACACTGAACAAAATACACTGACAGCAATTTGTTATGTGGGCCGCCGTGTGATGGAGAGTGATGAGACCCCGGCTAGCGCCTGTTCCCGCCGCTCCCCTGCAGAAACACAGACAGTTATTTCATGTCTGTTCTGATTGAAACATTACAGAGAAAATCATAGACGTGATCTTCCAACCCAATAACTCGTACGTCTCTCGCTGGGACTACAAACAACACAGCGCCGTCACTGTGGGGTCTTTCTCACCACGTTCATCACAAATTCCCTGTCTACGTTGATTGGTTGGCAGCTGTCATGACTAAAGAACACTCATTATCCAAAAAATTTAATAAAATAGTTGAACCCAATTGAAATTAATGGACAGCTAGATGTGAATGAAAACCCAAAAATCAGTGTCTCAGAAAATTTTAATATTATATACACTAAGCCCAATTGGTACTTAGTCCTGCTGGAAAATGAAATCAGCGTACTCTAGTTGTCAGTAGCAGAGAGAAGCTGTAAGATATGAAGTGCTGTAAGATTTTGTGGGAAAACAAAACTGCACTGAGTTTAGACTTGATAATAAAACACAGTGGATCAACACCAGCAGATGACATGTCTCTCCTCTAAACCATCACTGATCATCAGTAAATTTTACATTTCATTTAAAGAAAATCAAGGGATCAGAGTCTGGAGGAAGAGTGGAGAGACACACAGTCCAAACTGCTCGAGGTCTAGTGTGAAGTTTACACCAGTCAGTGACGGTTACCAATTGGTCTCATATAATATTTAAATTTTCTAAAATCCTGCTCTAGTATTTCTACAGACAGACCGGACCTTAATGAAGCTGTAAATATCTATAAATGTCCATAGTAAGAAATAAAGAGATACACAGACAGGACAGACTGATACATAGACAGTAGGCAGACAAACAGATAAAGAGACAGACAGATTTATAGGAAGATAAACATTTAGATGTACAGACAAACAAATATATGTAGATTGGTACATACAGGTGGACAAACAGGTGGATGGATGGATGAATAGATAGACGGATGAAGAGTCAGACAGACAGATGGGGAGATGGGAAGACAGGTAGAGCGATAGGTAGGCAGACTCATCTTAGCATGCTGTTCTCTTTTTAACACTAGTTACAGCACCAGTCAACAATTTAGACACATTTTCTCATCCAAAATGCAGAACATTTTAAAATAATGAAAAACACTGAATTTAAAGGTTTCGTTCCATTGTTTTTTCATTTATTTTAAAATGCCTAGGTGTGGTCTCTAGTAGTAATAAATGCCATGTGAGCTGTTTTTTTTTTTGTTTTGTTTTTTTTTTGTGAAAAAAATAAGTGCTCTGGTGATCCAGTATAACACTGCTTTAGTCCAGTGGAGGAGAGGAGGCAATAGGATTTCGGCTCTTGCTCATGAATATTCATACATGCAAATATCTCGCCTCTGATTGGCTAACAGCACTGCGAGGCAACAATGGACAACAGTTAGAAGCGTTTTAAAATAAAGTTAATAAAATAAAAATACATTTTTACACTAATAACCGTCTTTGCAATGTCATATGTTACTTTACAACATGTGTAATAATGCCCTGCTAAGTGCAGTTCATCCCCTCTAAGACCTAGCCTTAGAGTCTCTGTAAAACACCAAATCCACCGGAGATCCTTGTTAACCTATAGTTTCTTACACACAGAGGTGGGTAGTCCAGGTCCAAAATGTAAAAATTAACCCTTAGGCCACCCAGGCAGTTGGATTTTTACTTTTAGCTAGTGTAAACAGAACTGTTTTAGACATACATCTACCTATCTCAATTGTTCTTCACTGGTGGTGTTCAGTAGACAAATTCTAACCATTACTGGGTAAAGTATATAAAATACTGATGTGTTATTCGTACAAATAACACAGGAATTAACTGCCATGCTGTTCCTAGCGCTGTTAGCTCCTCCTATCTGATGAGACAGTGTCGCTGCCTGGCTTCAGCTCTGCATGTGGACGGTCCCAAGCCAAGGTGGGCGGGGCCATGAATACTAATTCACAGGTTGATGTAGACAGTGTGCTTTTTCTTTTACTAGCTGCTGCAGACAATGGAGGTTGAGGAAGAGTTTCATGTAAGCATCATAAACAACTCAGAGAGACCTACTGTATTTTATAAAGAAGAAGAAAAAATGGATTTTAGCAGAAGGCAGACATCCCAAGTTGCAAAAGTTGATTTCAGGGAGGTAACACTACCACCCCACCCCCCACCCCACCCCCCGCCAAAAAAAAAAAAAAAAAATGCACACACACCAAAGGATACCGAAACTTTACTTTTATTATAATTAATTTTTCTTTTTTTTTATTAAATTTAGAGTATTCAGAGGTGAAATTAGGTTTATCTTTTTTCTTTTTGGAAGGCCCTGCCTCTGCTTTCCTTTTTTTTTTGGGGGGGGGGGGGGGGGGAAGCCTTTATTTGACAAAAATTGACAGTTACAATATCACAAAAAAATTGCACAACATCAAAAACATTTCATATCATATTACAATAATTATTAATAATGCCTCCGCCATGATCTGCTTTCTCTCACTCACTGAACAAATCCCGTCCGGGAGGGGGGAAAAACACTGCCCGCCCACACTAAAAACTGATTGGCTGTCTCACAGACTCTTTGCAGAGAACAGGCCAATCAGAACCCTCTCTGTTTTCTCTCTCTCCTTTCCACACGCGATTAGAGAAAAAAAGTCTGTGGTCTGTGTGCGCGTTTGGGGCACTCGTTCTGAATTCCGGGAGATTATATGTGACTCGCGGGCATCAGGGAGCCACTACCGAAATGCGGGAGACTCCCGCAGCTTCAGGGAGACTTGATTTGTCTGAGAAGGACACCTTTAATGTGTGTCCAAACTGTATTGTATGGAAAGTCTGCTATTCAGGTGTTTTCCTAGATAGTAATCTGTGTCTCTCTCTGGAGGACTCTCTGCTGGAACACAGTGTGTAGGTGTTGTTCTACACCTGTGAGCAGTCTGCTTGTTTCAGGTATTATTAGAGTATTTACTTAAGTGTATGAATTAAAAATGAAGCTAATGTTTCCGACAGAGCCGCCGCTGCTCTTTCTCTGGGACTTTTCCGCAGTAATTAATGAACGCAGGAGCACAGCTCTGAGTCCGCCGTTTGTTTATTCTGTGTAAAGTGTGTGGATGACCCAGAGAAACACTGTGCTAAGAGCGGCAGCGTCCGCCGGGACTTAATTAAGGCCTGTATGTCATACGAGTCACTTTCTCCCATACTGCTGCAAAGGCATTTAATTGTGTCCATTTGTTTCATCTGCTGTAAGAATCCGTGGCGTTCTGGGACTTAATCTTTTGCTTTCTCATCACAACCCGTTTTCCTGGGCTGTTATATTAAAAATAACTATAACTGGCCATATGCTTAGTGCTGGGCTTTTTTTTTGAGCTGTAGTATGCAATGTATAATAATCGATAAAACATATCACATGGAAATGCAATATATGACACACGTCCCTATAATTTACCTAAACTTATCATCACATTCATCCTCTGATTATACTGGTATGTAGATATGCATTCATAACATAATACAATGCTCATTAAAAAAATGTGTATATGTACCTACAATGGTTGGACAATGAAAGTGAAACACCTGGTTTTAGAGCACAATAATTGATTGTGGTGACGGACAGTTCTGGTGGAAACAGGAGAGTTGAGGTGCACATCGAATTCTGCCGTGATTTGATCAGCCGTGGTTTTATGTTTTTTTGGATACAATCCGGGTTAGCACCCGAACATCCCTTTCAGACAGCTTCCTCTTACAGCGTCCACAGTTAATCCTGTTGGATGTGGTTGGTTCTTCTTGGTTGTATGCTGACATTACCCTGGATACCGTGGCTCTTGATGCATCACAAAGACTTGCTGTCTTGGTCACAGATGCTCCAGCAAGACGTGCACCAACAATTTGTCCTCTTTTGAACTCTGGTATGTCACCCATAATGTTGTGAGCATTGCAGTATTTTGAGCAGAACTGTGCTCTTACCCTGCTAATTGAACCTTCACACTCTGCTCTTACTGGTGGAATGTGCAATTAATGAAGATTGGCCACCAGGCTGCTCCAATTTACAATTTAGCCATGAAACCTCCCACACTAAAATGACGGGTGTTTTATAGTTTTATAGTCCAACCTCTTTATATGTATGCTAAGCACAATTAGAACTTTATAATGTTATATTATAATCCATCAAACCCCTGAATAGCCCTTGAATAAAACTCTATTCTGGTCTAAGCTCTAAATTGGACTACCAGCTTTACCAGCTTGAGAAAAAAAAACAGCACAAGAACTGGAATTAATATCCGCTGATATTAAAAAAATATATAAAAAACCAGGGAACCCGGATATCATCTCGCAAATTTGCCGCTCGTTTGAGGGGCGGCTCAGATCAGATGCCCTGTGTGACATTTACTCAATGAGAGCAGCCCAACTTAAATATAAATTAAGGTGAAGTAATTAGTATGCCTCGAGAGTGTTAGGCTCAAAGTTCAATTACCGCAATTAAGTGGTGTGTCTTTTTTGGCAATGTCAACAAATTAGAGCTGACGTTTGCCCTGAATGAAGAGTAGAGTCAAGAGACCAATTTGTGAAAACTATCCCGCGATGCTAGCCTAATGTTTATGTGCTACATCTTCCCTCGTTTAAAAGCCTACGTTTTAAATGGGCTGTGCTGAGCCGCTCTTTCCCAATCGCTTATGAGCAGCGCTCTGAACTAGATGGTGTAATGGAAACTGAAGTGTGAAATTAACGCTATTTGTTAGGAACACATAGGCGACCATCATTTTTTACAGTGTATCTCTTCTTTTTTTTAGTTTGGTTTGTGTTGCGTATATGTGTAATTTTTGTGCATAAGCTCTATATCCTTGTAGTAGGCAGCATCTATAGTGTATATTCACAGTATCAAGTGCTAGAAACTGTTTATTGTTCTTTTGTGTTCTTTTGTGAACATGATTCTTGCCTACCCTTTCATAAAGTTTGTTTTATTTTGTATACGCTCCTGTCTGTATCCTCTCTAACATGACATAAATAAAAAAAATAAAAAAAACAACTGTAAGGAGAAGGAAAATGGAAGAATGGAAGAAAGCAGTGAGTGAGGGTATTAGTAGCTGGGTGGAAATTATCTGTGTTTCTATTGAAATGGCCAAACACAACCAGAGGAAAAGAATGCAGCATAAAAGAAAAAGCAAAAACTTTCCTATTTTAGCAATTGTGACTATAGTTGAGACGTCAACTTCCTTTTAAGAGGCAGACGAGCTGTGGCTTTGGCGCGTTCATATCTTAACAGCGTGGCGCTTTGTGCGTCTCAGCAGAGGATTCTGACCTGCTGTATTGAATCAGAGGCAGAATGCAAATGCAAGTCTGTCCTTTTATTAGTGGCCATTACAAAACAAAAGACTAAGAACAAAAACTGGGACAAAGAAACAACACTGAGACTAAAAGAAAACAAAGACTATGAAACAAACAAAGGACCAACAAGTTCTATCAAACAGAGAAGCAAAAATAAACAAAGAAACAGACTAACTGAAGAAAGCAAAGCAGAAAATTACACAATAAAGCAGGACTGAGGCTCAAACTGACAGAAATCACATGATAAAGCGAAGCGTATAGAATACAACAGGGTCAATCAAAAAGCACGACAGAGAGCAAAGGAGCACATGTGCTATTTATACACAGGCACTGACAAGAGACACCTGGGGAAGAAATTGGGGGGCTGGGTTACAAATGAGACAGGCAGGGCTAAGGCGGAGATAAGACCGAAACAAAACAGAGCCATGTCCTTCAAGAGCACATGGGGTGGAAAACAAAACAAAAAGAGAACAGTGGACAGGAGCAGAAATGACAAAAAAAAAGAAAAGAAAGCAAGACTAAAGCTAAAACTAAAGTGTGACACCTGCATGTTCACACTGTGAAGATACACCAGCAGATCATTTAAGAGAAAAGCAATGTTATTTTATTTTATTTTATTCTGTATTCGGTTTACTGTTCAGTTAAAAACGTCAGGTTCTCTCTGAAAAAATCATAAAAAGAAAGAAAACACAAACACGAACTTTTAACTGGTACTATACAAATTCTTGTGTTTAAAGCAGAGGCTTTAAAAAGCATTCAAATTGCACATTCTCTGCGTCATTATCTGCATACCAGATTCAACACGGTCCAATCAAAACTCTTAGCCCCCCTGCTGCTTCTGCATGCTGCACCACTGATTACAAGTGCCTTATTTTTGGGGATATTCGATGAAGTGCAGAACTGCCAAAAAAACAACTGTTTAAATTAAATGCACGTAAAAAAAAATATGCCAAGACTTTGCAATCTGTGCAAGCAAACAGTGTATAAGTGCAGCGTATATATATATATATATATATATATATATATATATATATATATATATATATATATATATATATATATATATATACGCTGCACTTATACATATATAAATATATATATATATATATATATATATAGAAGAGTGTGTGATTAAAGGGTGGAGCCAGACCTCTATACCTGCTATTTTATTGTATTATACCTGCATGCAGCCAATGTAGCAGCAATCACACAGCAGCGCACAGCAGTGTTGGGTGGTTATCAGAAGGATCTGTCCTTCTTTTTGGAGGAAAATAATACAGCCTGCCTACAAGTCAATACAAGCTCACCACTTACCAAGTGATGGAGTGGGTAGAGGAGTGAGAAAGTGTAAGGGAGGTCTTGGCAACACAATCAAGGCTTTTAACTCCCTCGAGAGAGCTGGTAGAACTGTGTTTGGAAATGTGTTGAGAAGAAAAGCCCAAAATAGTGAAGAACATGCAGTACTTTTCATTTAGATCATTAAACAAATGGGGCCCTATCATGCACCCTGTGCAAGGCACGTAGCGATGCACATTGCTATCTTACACGCCATGAACAGTCTATTTTCACGCTTTGCACATGTGTCGTAAAAATAGTATCAGACTTTAGGATTATATTAACGCTCATTGGCGTGGTGGTCTGGAAGTGACTGGAAATTTCTGGTGTGTTTCAATCTTGGCGGCGAAAAAATAGAGCTGCGTGAGTGATCCAGTTAAACCAGGACAACAGTTGACAGTTGTCGTGCGCAACCATAACTGGACTGAAATTCACTTTTATCATTTTTATATTGATTAAGAGATAATAAATGATTGATTTATTTCACATTACACCCGAAACAGACTAATGATTGAGATAATTAAGAGAATTAGTACATGCCTTTTGCGCCTTTGTAGCTGCGCAAGGCGGATTTTTTGCGTCCTCGCGATACCAAAGACAAAAAACACGCCCCAAAATCCAGCAGCGCAAAGCGCATTTAAATAGTGTGCCCATGGTGTTAATTAGTTTTCAGCATTTCAGAAAACAGCAAGTGTATCTAAGCGGTTCTCATTGACCTACAACACAAAATGTCGTATTTATTTTAAATAATGTTGTCTCCATCAAATCCTTAAACTACACCTCCCACAATCCACCTGTGCTTGACATCACATCATATCCTGCAACCTACAACTCGGAAGTGTTTTCCGATTCCTCATCACCTGAGTACTAATCATTGTCACATGTTCCCAATAACAATAAGCACTTTTTAAAATGACAATTTTATTTATTAAAGGAAAAAAAAAACTATCCAAACCAATCTAGCCCTGTATAAAAAATGGGTTCCACTTTAAAATAAGACTACTTTTATAAAGAGTTTATAAATGGTTTACAATGGTTTACAGTTTATTAATGGTTACTAATTAGGTTGTAAATGCCTTAAAATAATTAATAATCAGTTATAACACATACATAGAAAGGGCAACAATATAGACGGCTGTGAGTTCACTATTTGGCAAACAACAGGTCATTGTTGCCCTTTCTATGTATGTGTTATAACTGATTATTAATGATTTTAAAGGCATTTTCAACCTAATTAGTAACCATTAATAAACTAATTGTAAACCATTTAAAAACCCTTTATAAAGGTAGTCTTATTTTAAAGTGGTACCAAAAAGTGTTTGCTCCCTAAAACTAATAACTTGGTTGTTTCACCCTTGGTGGAAACAATTGCAATCAAGCATCTCTGTGGAGGGATTTTGTCCCACTCTTCTTTACAGAATTGTTTTAATTCAGACACATTAGAGGGTTTTAATTTTGCTTTTTTAGGACATGAGGTGAGAAAATGTACAGATATAAAATTACTGGGTTAAATCTTGGCAAATTGCTAATATAGATAATATCACAGCTACACTCTTCAACAGTGATCAAATTGTAATGTCATTATTATTACCAAATTTAATGCAAAAGACATTATGTAACAAAAGTGATCAATTAAAATGTGAAAAATCAAACATAAATCTTTAGTTTCTGCAGGGGCATAATGTACAAAACTCTGGGAGATGAAATAGATTTGACTGGACACAATGTTCTCTCTTCTCTTTTAGATTTATTTTTTATATTAAAATGTTCCTCAATTACATAATCACGCAATGTATCATGTATGACGTTTTATAATAATACTGATTATTTCTCATGAAGGTCATTTGCCAGGATTTAAACTACCCAGCTCTGGAGTGAAGAAATTTGTCAAATTTCTCAAAAAATATGATTTTAATGCATTTATGCTCTAATTTCTTACTAATATACCCCAGAAAATAGAGAACATTGCTCAGTGTGTGGCCAGTTCAATCTGTTTCATTTCTTGAAATAGATTTTGAGTTTTGTACTGTCTGACCTGCAGAAAGTAAAGATTTTTAGATCATTTTTTTGCATTTATTCTCTTCACTTCTTCTCCTGTATAAAGCTTTCTGAGAATCATCTGTTTTAGTTATCAGTTTTCTGAATTACGGTCAGAAAGCTACCTGCGCTTTCTTAGAACTATGAGCATATTAAAATGCCACGAACGATCGCCCACCGTGTGTTAATTGTCATAATGGTATAGATAGTGCCGGCCCGCCCGCTTGTCCTTTGTGAGCTGGAATAATGCACGGCTGTTTCCAGCCTCAAATGGCTCCTAATTGCTGTGTTTACATTCGGACTTGACCCGTGCTGTGCAGATATGGACTGACCCTCTATTCTGCGTGTGCTCGGTTCTGACTGCCCGTGTCAACAGTGTAGCGCACTAATCAAATGCTAAATGGCATCGCATTTGTGCAGCGGACTGAATCAACAGCCATGAATTCAGTGAGTGGTTAGTGCACTCACACAATTAGCAGCACTTAGCCCACCTGTACACCTGCCACCGAGGTGCCAACCTGCCAGGTGATCAGAGAACGGCTGGAAACATTCAGAGCTGATGATTCTGTACAGTATTCTGAATTTGTTACTTATAGAAAATGTACTGAATTCAATACATCTATTGAAAATATGCTGCGAGTAATAACTAGATTAAAATTCCTGCAGAAACTGCAAGTGTAATCACAGTGCTAATTTGTGGCTGGTTGCTAGGGTGTTGCAGTGTACAGAGGTTGGACAATGAAACTGAAACACCTGTCATCATTTTAGTGTGGGAGGTTTCATGGCTAAATTGGAGCAGCCTGGTGGCCAATCTTCATTAATTGCACATTATTGCACCAGTAAGAGCTTTAAGAGTGTGAAGGTTCAATTAGCAGGGTAAGAGCACAGTTCACAGTTTTGCTCAAAATATTGCAATGCACACAACATTATGGGTGACATACCAGAGTTCAAAAGAGGACAAATTGTTGGTGCACGTCTTGCTGGAGCATCTGTGACCAAGACAGCAAATCTTTGTGATGCATCAAGAGCCACGGTATCCAGGGTAATGTCAGCATACCACCAAGAAGGACCAACCACATCCAACAGGATTAACTGTGGATGCTGTAAGAGGAAGCTGTCTGAAAGGGATGTTCAGGTGCTAACCCGGATTGTATCCAAAAAACATAAAACCACGGCTGATCAAATCACACAGAATTCAATGTACACCTCAACTCTCCTGTTTCCACCAGAACTGTCCGTCACCACAATAAATTATTGTGCTCTAAAACCAGGTGTTTCAGTTTCATTGTCCAACCCCTGTAAGTGCGTAAGTAAGTAATATTTATTTATATATCAATTTTCTAAGACAGAGCCACAAAGTGCTTTACAATAAAATAATTGAAACATTATACATAAATAATGAACAAATAAATAAAACACAGCACATTCAAACCACAAATATTAGGCACATTTCCCATGATCGTTCTCGAAAGCAGAAAAGTAAAAGTGGGTTTTTTATTTATTTTTTTAAAGATGCTGTACATTCAGCAAGTCTGATATCTAAAGGAAGATTGCTATGATGTCCATGGTGGTTGCTATGGTGATGCTAATTGCTATGGTATCTGTGGTGGTTTCTGTG
Source organism: Astyanax mexicanus (assembly GCF_023375975.1). NCBI lineage: Eukaryota > Metazoa > Chordata > Actinopteri > Characiformes > Acestrorhamphidae > Astyanax > Astyanax mexicanus. Next base: position 51,375,837 of record NC_064414.1, read on the forward strand.
GTGTTGCTTTTGTATCCTTGGTGGTGGTTGCTAAGTGGCTGGATATGTATTCGCATGAATCAGATTATTATGTGTTTGCACCTCACACCGCTATGGATGCTTGGTTGCAGTGGTATCTGAGGTGGTTGCTATGGTGTTGCTAGGTGGTTGTTAAGTAATGTACTAATCAGATCCATCACTGATTGTAGAAACGTCACACTAGACCTCAAGCAGTTTGGACTGTGTGTCTCTCCACTCTTCCTCCAGACTCTGATCCCTTGATTTACAAATGAAATGTAAAATTTACTGATGATCAGTGATGGTTTGGAGAGACATGTCTGTCATCTGCTGGTGTTGATCCACTGTGTTTTATTATCAAGTCTAAAGTCAGTGCAGTTTTGTTTTCCCACAAAATCTTACAGCACTTCATGCTTCCCTCTGCTACTGACAAATTTTATGGAGATGCAGATTTCATTTTCCAGCAGGACTTGGCACACTGCCCACACTGCCAAAAGTACCAATTGGTCTTGTATAATATTACAATTTTCTGAGACACTGACGTTTTGGGTTTTCTATTAGCTGTAAGCCATAATTTTGCAGTAAATTACTGAAATAATGTAACTTTTAAATTATATATATATATATATATATATATATATATATATATATATATATATATATTTTTTTTTTTTTTTTTTTAAATGCAATGTTGTTTTTTGCCGTACTTTGGTTTTCTTTATAGTCACACATTAATGTATGTTTAATAGTGTCTTTCCACTCTTCCTCCACACTCTGGTCTCTTGATTGCCAAATTAAATGTAAAATTCACTGATGATCAGTGATGGTTTGGAGAGAAATGCCATCTGCTGGTGTTGATTCAAGTCAAGTCCATTAATATTATATTTTTATATTATATATCCATTAATAATATTCAAATTTTCTGAGACACTGATTTTTTGGGGTTTTCTATTAGCTGTAAGCTAGAATTTTGAACTGAATTAGTAAAATAAAGTAACTTTTCAATGATATTCTATATATATAATATTTTTAGATGCATTGGTATGTTTTGTACTTTGGTTTTCTTTAAAGTTAAACATATTATACTGTATGTATAAAAGTGTTGTTCAGTGTTATCTTGCTCTGTGCTGCTCTATAGTCCTGGAGGATCGTTCTTTCACTTCACTTGACCTCTTGAACTTGAACTCGAACTCAAACTCAAACTCAAAGCGTGTCTGAGAGCTGAAGAACCCCACACTGCTCAGTGCCGTTTCCCAGCTGCAGCGAGTTTGCGTGAGGCTGTAACTGAGTGAGGGTTTGGGCGTGTGGAGAGAGATGCGTGACCTCTGCCCACAGCCCTGAGTAATGCAGTGGGAGGGAGAGTGCGTGAGGGATGCGATTGCCAGAGCTCTGCACTGTTTCCGTTTTTTTCTCTTTTCTTCATATGTGTGAAATGATCAGAGGACGCTGGCTCCGAGGCTTAGCCCTGCTGCGGGAGATGGAGCTAATGTCTTTTTGTCCAACTGCAGCTGATTAAATTGAATCATGATTACATTTAGAGAAAATGACAAATCACCTCCCCTCTCCAACCTTGAACCCGAGGTGCCTCTTAAATCAATTTACTGGCCCTGTGTAAGCTGGTTATAAAGAGCATCCGACTGAGCCAGCCTTCACGTTCCTCTCCGCTGAAGATGGCCTCGGCTTTGTCTCATCTGCCTCGACGGTTCCTGTCTTCTTTGGGAGCTTCGGCATGATCTGATTGGCCAGGAGTTTTATACTTTTATATTGCTCAGAATTTTGTGACTCTGTAGAAATAAATGTTTCCTAATTAACCCTTCTATTATGTTCATATGACAGAACCAGCAATGGTGTTCCCGGATCATATTGACCCGTCGCATGTTTAATTATCCAAAAGATATCTGAAAAAAATCCTAATAAGCCGTGTATTATTATTATTATTACATTACTAACTCAATTGCTAATTATTATCTATATATATATATATATAATCAATATTTAGTGCAAACGTGTTGCTTACCTCTAACAGGTAAGGTTTCAATTACAATAATTCACTCATTTTTCATGTTCAATTGTTTCAAAGTTTTACAACTTTATTACTTTTGGAAGGCCAACATATAAAACAGTAGTTTTACATAACTGTAACAAAGAGGGGAGCAGAGGACGGTGAAGCAGAGCAAACGGGAGGCGGACTTATAAGCGGGTGAGAACAAAGGATTTAATTAATAACAAATAAACAAATAAACAAACAGGGGAATAACGAATATATATATATATATATATTGTTTATGTGTGTGTATATATATATATATATATACACACACACAAACAAACGAACAAACAGGGAGTAACGATAAACAGATAATAACAAAACAGGGCTAAGGAATATATACAAGGATAAATACGTAAATAAGTACAAAACAAGGAATGGGAACAAACAAGAGATATAAACAAATAATATAAACTTAAAAAACAACTAGAAACGTAGAGAAGAGCGATAACGAAACGTGGCAAAACAATAGCTATGACGTGACGAGACAGACAACGTAGGAAGGTGCAAAGACCAACGGATAAACATAGACAAACAGGGACAATATATAGTAACAAGAAACAATGAACACCTGGGGAGACAGGTAACGAGGGGCGGAGCTACAAATTACACACACGTGACGGAAAACTACTGGAGAAACACACTAGGAAACAGGGAAAACACAGGGAAACATAGCGAGGGCGTGACAATAACATGCGATTTTGTTTTAGTTTTTTTTTTTTTTTTTACAGGGGGCTGGTTGCAAATATTTGAGATGAACCATTTTCATATTATATGTTAATTACTTTAATTAAGGCAAGCAGAAGAAGTTTCATACTGAAACTATTTTTCCTAGATCCTCAAACTTCAAGACGGGTCAATTTGAGGATGACAGAAGGGTTAAAATTTGTGATTTTATTGCTTTTAACATACTAGAGCTAAAATAATTAAATCTGTAGGTGAGCCGTCAACCATGCACTGTGCAGCTTGATTTAGGGCGTGTCAGTGTGTCTTGGCTATCGTAACGACAGGGAAAGTACACCTTGAGCATCTCAAAACGTGCAAAAGGCTTGAACTAATTCTCTTAATTAACCCTTGTGTGGTGTTCGGGTCTGTGGGACCCGTTTTCATTTTTCATCAAATGATACTAAAAAAAATTTTTTTAACTCAAACTCATTGGCTCATTTTTTGTGAAAAACATATATCAAAACACATTTTCGATAAACACACACTGTACACCCCCCCCACCCCCCCCACACACACACACCCACACATTTATATTACATACAGTATGTTTGGCCAAGGGCTAATAAACATTGCTTCATTTGTAAATTTGAAACTAAACAAATATTCTACTCATATCTTGAGTTTAATTCATTTTCTTTTACATACAAACAAAAAAGTAGCACTGTATGAAAGAAATGTAACATAAGAAAGGTAAAGGGTAAATATTAACCATGTAAGCTGTTTATATTGCTTGCAATTTAGGTGAAGCAAGCATGTGTAAAGCATTTTAATGTAAAATTGCTTAATTTTGCTGAATTAAATACAAGTAACAAAGTAAACGAGTAACAAAAAACAGGTTGTCACTTGCCACTCACTATAAGAGCCAGGTGTACTCTAAATTTGTCATATTGCTATTTTAGTGGTGCGGTGCTTCTGCACTTTTTCAGCAGAGGAAACTGACTTCTGTGTTCATGTTCTAAAGGACATGAGCAGGTCATTTACGGGAACAGCAATGTTATTTTATTTTGTATTCTCTTTTGTATTGTTGATGAAAAAGTTGAGTTTGTGCTGTGGGAGTGTTTGTGCAATTTGTGCACGTGTTGCCAAGAGCACTGGCATAGGAACCGGGAATAGGTGGATTCACTCCCACTTGGGAGTGCATTCCTAATTAAAGTTAGATAAAGCAATTATCTCTGCTTTTATCAAGAAGACGGTGCCAAATTCAGCACCCCCACCAGGAAAAGCACCCTCCTCAGGAGAGTCTGCAGGTGACGTGTCTTTTTCCTTATTTCTTACGAGTTAGCTTAGCTTAGAACAGTATCTTGGGTATTTTCTTTTTTTTTTTTAAAGTTAAAGTCAAGAAGGCATGGGTGCATGCTTCCGAGAGGGGGTGCTTTTCCTGGCAGGGGGTGCTGAACACGGCACAACACCGGCTTTACATGATGAAAGCAGTGAATCGCAACAATAACAAAATACTGCAATAAAAACGAATTTGGGTAATGACTTGTTCTGCTTACTTTTTTAAAATCGTCAGTGTCCTGTCATTACTTTCCCACCGCTCTCCGCAAATGTATTTGGCGCTTTGATTTGGCGCCCCCTCTAGTGCAGCGCCCCTATACGTCGCATAGGCTGCATACCCCCTTTTTGCGCCACTGTATATTAGCAAATGTGCTCCCCCCCCCAAACAGCAACCCTTGTGTGGTGTTCAGTTCTGTGGGACTCGTTTTCATTTTTCATCAAATGATACTAAAAAATATTTTTTCTAACTCAAACTCATTGGCATTGGCTCATTTTTTGTGAAAAACATATATCAAAACACATTTTCGATAAACACACACTGTACACCCCCCCCCCCCTACACATTTATATTACATACAGTATGTTTGGCCAAGGGCTAATAAACATTGCTTCATTTGTAAATTTGAAACTAAACAATTTTTCTACTCATATCTTGAGTTTAATTCATTTTCTTTTACATTTTATTAAAAAACTAATAAAAAAAGAGTAGCACTTTTTAAAAGAAATGTAACATAAGAAAGGTAAAGGGCAAATATTAACCATGTAAGCTGTTTATATTGCTTGCAATTTAGGTGAAGCAAGCATGTGTAAAGCATTTTAATGTAAAATTGCTTAATTTTGCTGAATTAAATACAAGTAACAAAGTAAACGAGTAACAAAAATATGAACACCACACAAGGGTTAAACCCACTTCTACACCTTTGATAGCAATAGCAATAAGTGTCTGACTGTTGATGGTTAATGGTTGTATTCAGTATAAATTGATCATTTTAATGCTTTAAAAATGACAATATGTCTTCTGTACAAAAATTGCTTATTTCTTATTATTTCTTAATATTTTACTTCAGTATTTGATCACAAGTGTGTAGCTCTATCTAGCTGTACTACTGAGGAAAGGATATGTCAGTTATCTTGGTGGCTTTTAAATCAGATTTCTGCCCCCGGCTAAGCTGGTTATAAAGAGCATCCGACTGAACCAGCCTTCACGTTCCTCTCTGCTGAAGACGACCTCGACATTTCATGACCACTTTGGAGCTTCAGCTTGATCTGATATGAAGAACACACACATTTTCATGCAGTATGTTTACATGCTTGCAATATGTGAGACCCGGAGTCATTACTGGAATGAAGGAAAACACTTTCCCTGTGCATTTTTCCTTCCCATAATGCAGCAAACTCAGCTGCAGTGATATGACCATGGGAAACGGCTAATATCGAACACGAGCGTGGCATTGTGTCACTAAATGAAATGGCACATGGGAGGGTGTTTTGCATAACGCAGTTCACATAGTTCACCAAAGCATTCTGCTCCTTATTATCTCCCTTTTATTTTGAAATGTTAGGGGAATGCTAAATATCTGAGAACAATGCTGAATATAAATGGCTGCGTAATGACTCTGTATTCTATTGTCTGACTCTATTGGACTGCTCTTTATGGGTGGATGTGGTTTTAGAAAATAACCTTTTTAATGTTTTTTTTCATGTTGCACTCTATTATCCATCCTATAATGTAGCTAACATTTATTTACTTCAGTTCCTCACATCTTTTCATTGGAAAACACTGACAAAATGACACTTTTACACAATGAAAAGTAGTCTGTGTGCAGCTTAGCTTATATAACAGTGTAAATTCTTTCTTTCCTCAAAATAACTCAATATAAAAGCCATTAATGTCTAAACCATAGACTGTGTCTCTTAAAAGTGAAGCCACCACAGGTCGGGCGCCCCCTGCTGTTTGGTTGCAGAAAGCTGTGTAACCCCACGCATTCCCATAGGTTTCAATGGCAAAACAAACAACTTTCAATCAAGTTTTTTTCTAATATACTGTAATTCTACCTCCATTATTTAAATGCTGCAGCTAGTGTAACCTCTGCTTATATTGTCAAACTTTTATATCCCCACAGAATTCGTTTTTAAAACGTTATTCAGCTCTATTAAAAAAAGGTGTGGTTATTGTAAAAGGGCTGGTTATGGGCGGGACCAATAACAGACCATCAGCACCGCTCTGCAGCCTGTGACCTCGAGGCAGCCCTCAGGGGCGGGGTTATTCAAATGAGTAGGCTGTCTCTCCACAGTCTTTCTCCCTCCTCTGGTGTCTACTGCACTCTACAGACTCGGGTTTCAGGATCGCCAACATGGAGGAAGATTTTGGCTTCATTTTCATTGAATGAGTGGGAACGGCGACACGCCGTCCATCTTTTTTACAGTCTCTGGTCTAAACCATTGGAAACAAAAGTGAGAACACCCCTTAGTGAAAGTTCCTGAAGTTTCAATAGTTTTAGTGTGGCCACGACTATTTTCCAGAACTGCTTTAACTCTCCTGGGCGTGGAGTTTACCAGAGCTTCACAGGTTCTCACTGGAACTCCTTTCAACTCCTCCATGACGATCATCACAGAGCTGGAGGGCATTCGAGACTTTGATTTCCTCCACCTTCTGCTTGAAGATGCCCCAAAGATGTGCTATTGGGTTTAGATCTGGAGACGTGCTCGTCCAGTCCATCACCTTTACTCTCAGCCTCTTCAATAAAGCAGTGCTTGTCTTAGAGGTGTGTTTGGGGTCATTATCCCGCTAGAACACATCTCATGTCATGCCCTGAGACCCCCCAGTTTCCGGAGGCAGGGGATCATGCTCTGCTTCAGTATTTCACACAGTACATACTGGAGTTCATGTGTCCCTGAAATTAAATGTACAGTAACTCCCCAACACCTGCTGCACTCATGCAGCCTCAGCACCATGGCACTCCCACCACCATGCTTGACTGTAGGCATGACACACTTATCTTTGTACTCCTCACCTTCCTCAGCGAAGAATAAATGTACACTGTTGTATAAGCTGCACACAGACTGTATTTCATTAAATACTACAAAGAATTGCTAAAAATGACCAGTCAGATTCAGGTGGTATTCAGACTTAGATTTAGATTCTGGACAATAAAAAAAACACATGCAATATGGGATTTTTGGGAGACTGACCAGACATTTGCAGGAGGTTTAAAATGTGATTACAATCAGATTTGTACAGATGCACCTCTGAGCAAGTCTGAGTGCTTTAGACGCCTAACCTGACTCTGCATTCTCATAAGGGAACATAATATTTCTGCTTCTCTTCACTACGATACCTTTTATTTTAACATTGTATATTTGGTTCCTACCATCGAGTGGTTACATTATAATTTTACAAATCATAACATTGAACATTATTACAAATAGAACATTGAAAACCAGTCCAGACAGAAGCATGGGCCAGAAGAAAATTCTCATGCAATTTTACATTTGAAACTAGTTGATTTACTTACTGTAGAAAGACAAATAATAATAATTTATGAAAAATGTTTAGTTCTTAGATTTGCTAGATCCTACTAATCCCAAATTAGTAAGCTAGGAGAAATAAAAGATGCACACCAACTAAAAGTCCGGGCTCAGGAGCTCTGCAGTGCGTCCATATGTGTGTTTAACGATTGGGAGTTTAGATGCAATGGGAGCACCTATAAAAAATGGACTCTGATTGGTCAATGGATGATTGATTGTTGTCTAGGTTTATTTCAGTCAGTGGAGTAATGTAAGTGCAGGGGTTCAAGAAGAGCGCCAGAGATCAGTTATTGATGCTGACCTCCAGACCACAGCAAACTATGCAGAAACATTTGGGCTGAACAAACCAATAAATCCCATCTGTTCCCAACTGTTCCCAAAGTATTGGATGGATCTCCATCATTCTAGGGAACACAGTCTAAGTTCCACTGCTTTACAACTTAATACTAGGGGTTGTATTCTCCTCTAGTCCATGCCTGGCATTAGACATGCTGCCAATTCATGTTTATCTGCTACAGAGAGTCTTATTCTGTTGGCTAGATAAGTTGTGTGTGCATTTGCACATCTGTGTCAACAATAGGTGCAGCTTAATGTAGCTGAATGCATGCACAAAAATATGGGCATACTGTACACTATAGACTTACAGTGGCTTTATAGTAGATACTAAATAATGCACAGCAGTTACTGCCTGAACAATAAGCTTTATGATAAATAACCACATAATAATACGCTTAGAGTTTATGAGTTAATAAAACTGCATGAGCCCAAATATCCTCTCACACTGCGCTTCCTCACTCTAATGACTACAGTGGCATCCACAGGTTTGGGTACCAGTCAACACACCTGTTACTGTGAATATCTAAAACTTTAATGTTCTTTAATATTTTAAGAAAGATCATTTTTTATATTTTGTATCTTTTCTCCTTTTAGAATAGCAAATAAGGGAAAAGGGCCTGAAGCTTCCTGCATGGTCAGTACTTATTAAACTCTGCCTTTGGCAACATCACAATTACTGTTTGTAAGGTCCTGGCCCTGTTTCCTGTCTGTCCTCGTGCCTGTGTTGTCCCACGTGACCCGTGCCCCTGTGTTCTGCCTGTGTTTTTCCACTCACCTGTGTTCTTTTGTAACTCCGCCCCTTTGTCCCAGGTGTTTCATGTTTCCTGTGTGTGTGCACCTCTATTTAAGGTCCGGGTTCCATTTCCCCGGTGTCGATCCTTGTACGTTTAACGTCTGTCAGTGTTCCATGTTTACCCTGTTTCCTCAGTCCTGTTTTCAGTTGATAATCCTGGTGTAGTTTGTATTTGTTTTCTTTAATAAATCCCTTTTGTTTGCATTTGCGTCCGCCTCCTCGTCTTCCCTGCACCCCGCGCCTGACACTGTTTCTGGAGCAGATAAGTTCATGTCTTTCAGTCTGTGATTAGGGAATTTTTTTATTATTCAGATGAATCACAATAGTATTCAGTAATGAATCATGATTTATCACACTTGTTTTCCTTAAGACTTTAATAGCAGTTATTAAATAATAAAAAAAAATGAATTTGTTATATTGGCAAAATTTATTGTATTCATCTTAGTGTAATTATTTAAAAGCATTTAAATACTGGTATTTCCCCATATTTCTTTGGAGACAAAAAAATGTGGTGTGATTAGAGTTTTTACTTTATAATAATTTCTTATTGATTTTTATGCTTTTTAAGGTAGAATTTTGTACTACAATGTGCCGAGTAAAAGTTTAAAGCTTTAGAAGAGAAAGTTGCATCTGTGTTAGTGTTATTTATGAGATTTTATCCATTTTTTCTTTTTTTAATTTAAAATGTTATTTGGTAAAGAAGGAAGCTTTACATTACACATTTTTACATCCCGTTAGAGAGGACGTCTGATACATTAATTTAGGCATGTATCCCTGTATTTCTAAGACTGTAAGACATAAATGAAAAGTAATACAAGCACACAAAAAATAATAATAATAAAAATGAAGGAAACATAAACAGACACCCTACACATATAAAATGAGCTTATGTTATACACTGTATATACACTGTAATGAATTTACTTAAAAGGTTTGAGGTTGCTTTAAAAAAGTTAAGTAATGTGTAATGAAAACTTAAGTTAGCATAACTTAGAACATTTTCATTTTTGTAATACTGTAAGACCAGATAAGATTCATTGGGAAGGTAGCCCAGGGGAATCACTACACACTAATGATGAGTGCCAGAAACTGTTGGACACACCCAGTATGCAAATAGATTGTGGCAGAAGCCAATGGAAAATTAGCTGCCAATGGCAAAACAGACTAAACTCAGTTATTAGTTGGTATAAGTTGGTTCAACTCAAAGATCTCAGTTTGAATAGTACAGTATATGTGCTCACAAATGTTCAGCTAACTCAAAATAGTTGAGTGTAGTTTAGAAATATCCGATTTTATGTAAAACAGACTTCAATCATTTGAGTTCAAACAGCGTATGGGTTTACAGTGCACATGCATGCTACTCTTTAAGCGTTACATCACTTAGTATACTGGTATTATTATTAAGAGCAATAGTAATCTGCTGTTATTGGTTCAATGTACTCAATGAATCGTTTCCAAATTCGATTAATTTTACCTTTTTGCTTATTAAGAGATGAAGAACAGCTTTCCATTACATATATCTCAAATTATTTTTCAAGATAATAAAAAGTTATCTTGCAACATTCTGAACTCAACAATAGCGACACTGTGTTTACATAAATTTTAATATGTCACCCAGTTCTGTAAACTTTATAATATGAATAATTTTCACAAAAATTGTATGCTTTTAGGTTTCATAATTAATCACGTGTGTTATAAATTATAATTATAAAACAGCATAAATCTTTACCTATTCTTGCTTTAAAAACTGCATTAGATAAGAATTTTGTGTCATCTTGCTGTACAGATTTTTAAAAGAGTCTATCCACACATTTTCAGTGATGTTTAGAAGTGTAACTCATTATTAACAGTGTAATAACAGTGTAACTACGATGTTCTAAAATGTATAACTGACCTTTATCCACTTAAAACAGAACAACACACACTAAGAGTGCTTTCACTCCTGCCTTGTTTGGTCCAGACTTTCAGACTTTTTCAGTTTGGGGCTAAACCAAAGTATCTGGTGTGAATTAAATCAAATTTATTTGTATAGCGCTTTTTACAACTGGTGTTGGCACAAAGCAGCTTTACAGAAACATGATTACAGGACAAAGAAACAGGCAAAACATTAAACATAGAAAATACAGAATACAGAACCCCCAGTGAGCGCGGAGGCAAGGAAAAACTCCCTCAGAGCTGCAGGAGGAGGAAGAAACCTTGGGAGGACCAAGACTCACATTTAAGGGGGGACCATCCTACCACTGATCAAACGGCTTTTAAATTAAATTTTAAAATGTCTTTTATACATCCACACAGGTGAAAGGGGGCGTGAACCACAGTTTTAACCAATGGGCCAGAGTTTGATCTGACTGAAAGAGGTAATTGGTTTTGCTGTTTTTAAGTTAGAATTCTGTGCAGAGTAAAGGTTTAAAGCTTTAGAAAAGGAAGCTGCAGCTGTGTGAGTGTAAGTTATGAGATTTAATCCATTCTTCAAGATAAATAAAAAGTTATCTGGCAACCTTGTGAACTCAGCAGTAGCGACACTGTGTTTACAGAACTTTTAATATGTCATTAGGTTCTGAAAAAACTTTGTAATATAAATAATTTGCACAAAAAAGAATGTGTTTAGGTTTCCTGATTAATCTTTGATCATTAAGCGTTATCAGTACATCTTTTTACCTATTCTTGCTTTAATAAACTGCGTTATATGTTCAATAATAATGTTTGTCGTCTTGCATTAATGATTTTTGAGGGTCTGTCCACAGATTTTCAATGATGTTAAGCAGTTTAACTAATCAAAAACAGTGTGACTACTGGGGCTCTGAGTGGTCCAGCTGGCTAAGGGCTGCCACTATGATTGTGAGATTGCTGGTTTGAATCCTGGTCATGTAGCTTGCCATCAGCTAACGGAGCCCTGAGAGAGCCCACTTGAGCAGTCTTGCTCTCTCCTCTCTGGGTGGGTACAGTAGATGGTGCTCTCTCCCCTCATCACTCCTAGGGTGATGTAGATCAGCACAAGGCTGCGCCTGTGAGCTCTTGTATTAGGACCGAGTCACTGCCCTTTCCTCCGAGCGTGCTGTATTTCTATAATTATAGACTGTAGTTCTTTCTGTGCTCAATGTAAGTGCCCTTTAAATAAAATGATACTCTCTTTATTTATGTTAAAATTAAATTTGGATGTTACGTCATTTCTACTAAAAAACAATTTTGCTGTGAATGCATTATTAAGATTTAAATGCTGAATTTAAGTGTCAGAAGTGAATGCGGTCCATGCAGAAAAGCAATCCATTATCACTATATTATACTGTATTTCACTGTTGCTTTCAAACGTGGCGAAGTTGCTAAATACATTGCTGCATTTCTTCCAGTGACCCCATACTCTTCATTACATTCCACGACGGCTGTGTGGGATTTATGTCAGCCTGAAATGCAATCACTGCCCATTCACAGCCTTCTGCTGAGGATTCATGGTGTTTACAGAATCATTCACAGGCCTGACTTGAAAGATAAATAGCTGAATAAAAATGTCTGAACTTTAAGCCGGGAAGTTTTCAATACAACATAATGTCTAAAACACAGCAGGGTCTCTATAGGCAATGTTTTTTTTTTGGTTTAACTTGTTTTATACTTCATTAATTGTACCCTTTTTATACAAAAAAAATAAAAAATAAAGATACTCCAAAGAATTCCTTGAACAAAGCCATCAAAGAACCACTTTGGGTTCCCTAGAAAACAGTACTCTTGCTGTACAGTTGCAAGAAAAAGTAAGTGGCTGGTTTATAATAACCTGAGATTCTGTGTGTGGACGAGCATTATCCTGATGAAAGACAGCAGTTAAAAGATGCAGGATGTCCTGCACATATAACTAAGATGTTAGTTAGCTCAGATCATCACACCAGCAGTTGACACTATAAGAAAAAAACTAAATCTCAGCTCACTGGTGTCACTAAATCATTTTAAACTTTTAATATCTAACCACTGTGAGACAGCCCTGTACTTGTTTTACTTAATCTTATTTATCCTTAACTTTCATTTCTAATTTTAGTTCTTCTCTTAGCTCTTTATTTCCTTTACATTTCTTTAATGTAAATATTTAATTTTTTTGTTTTTTTAATAGTTTTGTATTATTGCTTTATAAATGATCTTGATCAGTTTCTGATTATTATTATTATTATTATTATTATTATTATTATTATTATTGTATTTTTTATTTATTTTATTTGGTTTAAGTAAGTTTTAGCTTCATTTAAAGTGTTTTTTCTTGTATTAATCTTATCTTCTTTTGATCTTAATTTCTTATCAATTAAACCAAGTTTTATTATTATTTTATTATTATTTTTATCATTATTTTTGTATTTACCTATTTTTATTTTTATTCACTGTTACTTTAAAATAATTAAATGTAGCTATTATTTTGTTGTCATGGTAATCCCTGTATTTGTAAATGCTCGGCTACATTTAATAATACAGTCAAAATAAAGTTTGATTTATTGATTGATTGATTGATTGATGAGCCCTCCATATGCAAACTTGACCAATCCCAAACAGAACCTGGATTTGGTGCAAAAGACAATACGATTATAGTTCATAGCAGTCCAGGAAATTACTTTTATGGAGATGTGGATTTCGTTTTCCAGCAGGACTTGGCACACTGCTCACACTGCCAAAAGTACCAAATGGTCTTATTTGATATTCTTTTTTTCTGAGACACTGATTTCTGGGTTTTCATTGGCTGTAATCCATAATCATCAACAATAGAGGAAATACATGCTTAAAATAGATCACTCTGTGTGTAATATATCTATATAATATACAGGTTTCACATTTTAAATGAAATAACCAAATAATTTCCTATTTTTTTTTTTAAATGCACTAGTATGACGTGTACGCTTACAAACAGTAGGAGTCAGAAGGATTTATTCAATACTTTAATATTTGTACAGGATGAGAGAAAGAAGTGCTATTGTTCCATCAGTAGAGTAAAGCAGTGAATCACTATTCAGACTGTTTACAGATTCTCAGTTTGTCTGCATGGTAAACAGGATCAGTGTAGCCCTGGCCGGCCGGCCGGTTCGGCCCGGTTCTGTCCGTGCAGAGGGAGATAAACAGAGAGCTGTCACACACTCCCTCTCTCCTCCATCATTACCCAGACTGCTGACAGCACGGCCTTATTACAAAGAATAACTTTACAGTCCTCAATAATGGATTTTTCACTGCCGAATGCATCAAGAGGAACAAAGAACAAAGTCACTGCAAAGTCAGTGAAAATTGCAGTACGAGCTGGTTAGCTGGAATGCACAATGATTTCAGATTCAAGGCAACGGGAAGACAAATGCGTCCGGAGATGAGGAGAGGACTCGCTGTGAGGGAAAAAAAAGAAAAAGAAAGAAAGAATGAAAAGAAAAGCACAAGTGCATTTCATTTCATTTCGTCTCGTTTTCTTTTGTTTTCTTTCTTTCTGTGCTTGAATTCAACCGTGAATGAGATTGAAAGCCCAGGCAGAGTCTCTGCACACGACTCCCATTCCCGTTCCCCCCCGCCTCATTAATATTCATTATCGAGGCAGTTTTGTTTAGAACTATTTCCTTAGTATTGATTAACTGATTGGTACAGTTTTTTTACTCCAAACTGCTAAACTCTAAACACAATTCCACATGTTCTCACTCAAATATCATTCTAAATCACAGCTTTACAAATCGCTAAACACAAACTGCATTGTTTAGAAAACCTTGGTCACCTAAGAATCACTGACCTTCAGATACATAAATTATAAATACATTTTTGTGTCCTCTTTGTACTTACATAGGTGGAAATTACACTTTTCCAACCTACTACATACATTAAAAATGGCTTACATTTGTGTCGGATATACATGTAGTACTGTAATGCTATATGGGAGGGGGGGGGGGGTCATACACCACACCAAATAAATATAAAGAACAGAAATCCAACATATTTCCATGGATTTGTATGCATTTAAATTTGTACAGTGGCCTCATGAAGTCAAAAACACAACCAAGTCCTTCTGATAACAGTGCTTTGAATGTATCTTCTCAGTGTTTATTTGATGCTATGCAGGAGATGAGCATATAAATAGCTGTGTTTGTTGTTTTGGTGGAAGGAATCAGTTTTGCTGGAGATTTGTGGAATTTTAACAAAGCAGTTAATAATTTTCCGTTTGTGTTTAGAGTTTTGGGAAACTGAGCCAAGTTTCTAGAAATGCGTTTAAACATTTGGGGAAAACTGTAAATAAATTTTACTATGTCACCCAGTTCTGTAAACTTTGTAATATGAATAATTTGCACAAAAAAGAATGTGTTTAGGTTTCCTGATTAGACTTTTTTTTTTTACCTTTTCTTGCTTTAAAAAACGGTGGTACTTGAGATGTTTGTGTCTTCTTGCTGTACTGATCTTTTGAGAGTCTATTCACAGATTTTTCAGTGATGTTTAGCAGTGTAACTCATTATTAACAATGTAATAACAGTGTAACTACGATGTTCTAAAATGTATAACTGACCTTAATCCACTTGTAACAGAGCAAAACACACTAAGAGTGCTTTCACTCCTGCCTTGTTTGGTCCAGACTTTCAGACTTTTTTCAGTTTGGGGCTAAACCAAAGTATCAGGTGTGAAAGGGGTCGTGAACCACAGTTCCAACCAAAGCACCAGAGTTTGATCAGACTAAAAGAGGTTTGTGGATTTGATGCTTTTAAAGTCAGAATCTTACAATATAATGTGCCAAGTAAAAGTTTAAAGCTTTAGAAAAGAAGCAGCAATGATTTCAGGTTTAAGTCTATGGGAAGACAAATGCGTCCGGAGATGAGGAGTGGACTTGCTGTGAAAGAAAAAGAAAGAAAGGAAGAAACAAAAGAAAAGAAAAGAAAGGGCGCTGAGTGGTCCAGCGGTCTAAAGCACTGCCACTATGAGCGGGAGGTCGCAGGTTCGAACCCCCGTTTATGCAGCTTTGCCATCAAGCTTCCAGCGCTCAGAGGGAGCACAATTGGCCCTGCTCCCTCCGGGTGGGTAGATGGCGCTCTCTCTCCCCACATCACTCCTAGGATGATGTCCACAGCACAGGCCGTCTGTGAGCTGATGTATCAGAACCGAGTCGCTGCGCTTTCCTCCGAACGTTAGCGTTGTGATGCTACTCAGCAATGCTGCATCAGCAGCAGCTCGAAAAGAGGTGGAGTCTGACTTCACATGTATCAGAGGAGGCGTGTGCTAGTCTTCACCCTCCTGGTGTGTTGGGACATCACTAGTGATAGGGGGAGCCTTAATAAGTGAGTTTGGTAACTGGCCGTGGCTAAATTGGGGAGAAAATGGAAAAATTAGGAATAAAAAATAAATGTATAGAAAAGAAAATCACAAGTGCATTTCATTTCATTTCGTCTCATTTTCTTTTGTTTTCTTTCTTTCTGTGCTCGAACTCAACCGTGAATGAGATTGAAAGCCCAGGCAGAGTCTCTGCACACGACTCCCGTTCCCGTTCCCCCCCCGCCTCATTAATATTCATTAACGAGGCAGTTTTGTTTAGAACTATTTCCTTAGTATTGATTAACTGATTGATAACTTATTGCAGCACATTAATTAGCCGCAGCTGGCGGTGTTGGGGTGAAAGTGGAGGAAATGAGTGAGTGCTGAGGCAAACAGAAAACCAATACAGCGCTACCCTTGAGCTGTGCCCCCACCCAACACCACCACACCCCCCAGTCTCCCCCAGCACACCGTCCGCCAATACACTTCATCAGCCAGCCAATTACTCTCTATACCATCCGCTTTACACTAACCTGCCCCGACGCTCCAGGAGATCCACTGCTGAACTGCAGCGGTTCATCATATTCAGCTTGGATTCACTTGCAGTTGGAAATTAACCCTCCTGTTATGTTATGGGTCAAATTGAGAAAGTTTGAAGATGTAGGAAAAATAGTTTAAAGTGTTTTTTCAGTATAAAAGTTATTTTGCTTGCATTAATCAGTGTAATCAACTTATATCCCCCTGCAATAAGAAAAATTAAACTAAAACAAAATTGCAATGCTATGTTTTAATGTTATGTAAAGCTACTATGTCTAATATGTTGGTCTTTCAAAAGTAGTAAAGTAGTGAAACATTTTGAACTTGAGTTTGAACTTTTTTCTATGAAAAATTATTGATTATCCTGATTAAACCATTACCTGTTAGGTATAATTAGCAATGTAGTTAGTAATAAAATATTCTCACTGCTTGTTAGATTTTTTTTTTAATAATGATTATTTCGGATAATTATTATTTTGGATATTAATTGGATAATTAAACATTACCCAGGAACACCATTGCTGTTCCAGGCAAAGGAACATAACAGGAGGGTTAAGAGGTGGCCAATCTGATGGTTTAATGTTGATATTATGATCAACTGGTTATACTTATTTTCCAAAGTATATATTGGGTATGGTTGTTTTTTCCAGAACACTGAACATTTGCATGGATTAGTAAAAAACATATGGAATTATTTATAATTTATAATAAACAAATAAGCATTAAACAACTAGAATATGTTCTATATTTTACATTCGTCAAAGTTTCATGAGCTAGAGTCAACTGAAATTGAGGCTTTCAATTAACAGCTGTGCTGAACTGAGTTAATTACTTGAATGTCTAAGGTTGTGAAGAGGTAGAGTTGGTATATTTGAGTAATGTTCTAATTCATATTTTGAGAGGCAAGAAACAAGAACTACTCAACTGAGTAAAGAAAGTCCAAAGTAAATAAATAATTAAAAAAAAAATAACTCAAGTGCAAGTGCAGCTGCAACAAACACCATCAAGACATTTATGATGAAACTGGCTCTCATCAGGACCACCCCAGGAAAGGAAGAGCAAAGTTTCCTCTGTTGTACAGGATCAGATAATCAGAGTTACCAGCCTCAGAAACCACAAGTTAACAAACAGCTCCCCAGATAAGAGCATCTAAATTCTTCACCGAGTATTTTGCTTGGTTTATTTATTAAAATATTGTGAAGTAAAATAGTGTCATTTTATCAGAAACTCTGATGCTAAAATCTCGTCATCAGACTCCAAACATTAGTCATAATAATCAAGAAACAGTTCATAATATCCCAATTATCGAGTTACAAGAAAAGGCCAAGACATTGAGACTATTTCCATTTTTTAAAGTGTGCACTGCAGATAATAGTTGTAACATTATTTAATGCCAATGGGGATGCATTTGCCACATAAGATTAAGTTTTTCTCCTCAGTTAGATGACTTGTTGAAGTAGAACTTAGAACATTTAATGGATATCTTTATTTAAAATATAAATTACTATATTTTTCGGACTATAAGTGTAAAGGATTATAAATGAGCGTCTATTTTCTGGCCTATTTTTTATACATAAGGCCAGTGACACTAGTAAGGATACCTACATTGAGCAAGGGTGTCAAACAAGCACTGGATGTTTATCTACACAGATTTCTCTCCTGAGTAAAGCGCTTCTGTTTATTTACAGTAAGCTTAGATTTCAGAAGTGAGTTTTCAGAGCAGTTTCTCCAGAACTAAGGCTGGGTGCAGCAGCATTAGCATTAGCTGCTAACCACAGCAATAGCACTACCATGAGGAACCCTGAGTGTTTCAGTAACCCAGGGCACTATCAGATAGCGGTCTGTTGCACATAGCTTATTTTAACACAGCAGACACACACAGTACACTCTGATATACTCACCTCTGAATGGTGAAAAAGCTAGCACTGCAGTTAGCAGCAGCTAATGCTAATGCTGCTGCACCCAGCCTTTACTGAAAACTTAGCCTTATAACACTGTACTACAGCGGAGTGGCTTTACTGCTCCTTAATACCTGATATTCATACATTAAGTGCGCCTTAATGTAATTCCACCAAGTATTGCGTTGTTGTATTTTTGCTGTTTCACCTGCTTTTATTTATACTGCAGCTTGAGATAATACTTGGTTTGAGGAGTTCTTGCTTGTGTTTTTCCCCCACTTACCTTCTTTATCTAAGCCCTTTCAGCAGGATCATAGTGGAGAAATCGATACGGGCTCCGGGGGAGACAAATAGAGCAGCCGGCGGTTACAGGGGCTGTGTTTTACGTGCCGGTTGCATTATTAAACAACAGATTTCATTGGCCCCTGTTCCTCCGGCCGCTCGTCCTCTCTGCGAGGACAGGACAGCTTAATTAAAGAGGAAAAGCCTTGACCACCTGCTCTCAGTTCAGCTTCTCCACCACTGCACCACCTTATCTCCGCTACAGAAGCTTCTTCCTGCCCTGTTTTCCACACGATTGTGAAATATAGGTCCTGCATGGGTACAGTTCTTTAACTGATGCAAATAAAGCCCTACTTTAAGAGGGAGCGGATTTAAATGGAGCATATTCACAGCTCTATATGGTCTTAAGCGGAGTATTTAGGCCAGCTGTCTAGGCCTTTAATAGTTGGAGACGTTTGGAGGAGGCGTGAAGAACTGGGTGGCCCGGTGGAGCTATTTTGAAAATGTCCGTGTCTGTGATCTCCCTGACCCCTCTATTTTTTTCTTACCTTAATAATGAGCCACAAAATCTCGCATTACCAGTCAAAATAAGGCAGAGCTGGAAATAATGAATAAAGGAATAGTTCAGCGCACACTTTCCCCTCCTAATGTGGGCAATTAGGCAAGACGTGTTGTTGCCTGAAGTTTGCTTCTTTTGTTTTAGCTTTGCATTGAAATTCTGAAGCTGCTGTTGGTAATAAGTAATGGAAACCTCTGGCACACCAATTAGTATAGTGAACACTGCATGTCCACACCTTCCTATAATAATCACTTTAACTCGTTTTCTCAAGAAAAACACTAAAACATGTGACAGTTGTTATGGGTTTTAAAAATGAGCAATCAGTTTTAAGAGAGTCCAGCAAGGCAATGCATGGCAATGCACCTTTTATACACAGAGGCAGTTTAAAATGCTTTACAGAAACAATTTAGACTAGCACATACTTTTTGCACAACCTCCGTGAAGCACTGCACACTCTCCTGACGTGGAGGCATCTTACACTAAAGGAAGTTGTACACTATAGGCCTCCCTGACCCCTCTGACCCCTCCCTGACCCCTTTAAAAAAATTGAGGAAACCGGTTGCCTTAAAAAAGTTAAAGCTCCACTAGGTAGGATTGAGATTTTGTGCTCGTGGGCTCCCCCTACAGTTGCAGAGTGTAATAAATGTTTCAGGCCGATTAGTTTCTCTTTCTCGTTTTCTGGCTTTCACAGACATATTCGGTCTCTTTCCAGCTTCTGCCAGAGTGTCTGTATGTTAGTTTGTAAAGAATGAACCAGTAGTCCTTGTAGAACTGTTAGAACTAAAGGTCGGAAAGCAGGTCACAGTTCTCGAGAGCGCTGGTCGCAACCGCCTCGAAAAATTGGTTAGTCTGGTTTGAGCTCAGAGGAGCTCCAGCACAGACACGAGAGCACCGCTATTCCTCCTATTACACCTCAATGCAGCGCTGCAGTGAGTTTCAAACTGTAATTTTAATTCTTTAAAAATATTTAAAAATCAAGGAAATCATACCTAGTGCTGCTTTAAGTGATGGGTAATGAAAACTTAAGTTAACATGACTTAGAACATCAAGGTATTACAACTAAAGGAGAAGTTGATTTAACTTTTTTATTTTTGTTATACTGTAAAACCAGATAAGTTAAAACATCAAGTTATTACAACTAAAGGGAATTTTGATTTATTTGTAAGGTAGCCCAGGGGAATCACTACACACTGATGGTGAGTGTTAGTCTGTCAGAAACTGTTGGACACACCCAGTATGCAAATAGATTGTGACAGAAGCCAATGGAAAAGAAGCTGTTAATGATAACAGACTAAAGTCAGTTATTATAAGTTGGTTCAACTCAAAGATCTCAGTTTGAATAGTACAGTATATGTGCCCACGAATGTTCAACTAACTCAAAATAGTTGAGTATTGTTTAGAAATCTCCAATTTTATGTAAAACAGACTTAAATCATTTGAGTTCAAACAACATATGGGTTGAAACCAGCTATATTGCAGAACTGTTCACAGTACATAACATTATTATATATGTAGTAGTAAAAGAAGAAAGTAATTAATAAACACCTTTCTGTATAAAAATATAATGATATATAGTGCCTTGCAAAAGTATTCATACCCCTTTCACTTTTTCACATTGTGTGACCTTACAACAACAAACTTAAATGTATTTTATTGAGATTTTAAGTGATAGAAAAACACAAAGTAATGCATAAGTGTGAAGTGGAACAAAATTGCTACATGGTTTTCAAATTGTCAATCAAATAAAACAAGTATCCAGCCCCCTATATCAATAATTAGTAGAGCCACTATTCATTGCAATTACAACTGTAAGTGTTTGGCGTTTGTCTCTACCAGCTTTATGCATCTAGAGACCGAGATTTTTACCCCCTTCTTATAAAACAGCTGAAGCTCAGTCAGGTTGGATGGAGAACATTTGTGAACAGCGGCAATTTTCATCAAATTTCTCTTCACAGAAGCTCAGTGAGTTCTAAACCATTCCACTGTAGCTCTGGCTATATGTTTAGGGTCATTGTCTTGCTGGAAGGCAAATCTCGGTAACACTTTACTTGGATGGTCCATTTGATGGCCTCTTTGATGCTCAACTGACATTCAACTAACTTTTAACTACATTTCTGTTAAATGCAAATGAACTAAAAGGTGAAAGTAAATGATTCTCTGTTGAATATAACCCTACTTTCAACTCTAATCCAAACGCTTATCCAATCTTAATATTTTAGGGTTAGGGTTAGGTGTAGGGTTTGATTTTATGGTTGATTAAGGGTTAAGGTTAGGGTTAGGTGTACAGTTCTATTTTGATTCATTTACATTCAACATAGGGTTAAGTTAAATTTAATGGACATTCAATTCAGTGTTAGTTGATTTTAAGTTGAGCATCTACAAGGCCATAAAATGGACCATCCAAGTAAAGTGTTACCCGAATCTCAAGTCTCAAGTCTCATGTTTTTCTCATGCTCAAAGCTTGGGATATGTTTTTTTTTTATAACCTAACCCTGCTTTAAACCTCTCCACAACTATATCTCTGACCTGTCTGGTGAGTTCCTTCACAGAACAGCTGTATGTACTAGATTACACACAGATGGACTCTATTAACTAATTAAATTACTTCTGAAGGCAATGGATTGCACTAGATTTTATTATTATAGCGGTTATAGAGTAAAGGGGCTGAATACTTTTTATAGAATAGATTTTAATTTGATGAAATGATTTAAATCTATGTATCATTTCCGTTTTACTTCACACTTATGCATTACTTTGTGTTTGTCTATCACTTAAAATCTCTATAAAACACATTTAAGTTAGTGCTTGTAAGGTAATTATGGTAACACTTTCTATGAATGTCATCTCTATTAGACTCTATAACTACATTCTTAACATATTATAAGGCATTATAAACACTGCTATAAATATTTATAAAAATGCATGACCCACTGTGGCCATGTTTATTAAGCATTATGACTTGTGATCATAATACATTATAAGCTGTGTTTATGATAGATAGATAGATAGATAGATAGATAGATAGATAGATAGATAGATAGATAGATAGATAGATAGATAGATAGATAGATAGATAGATAGATACTTTATTTATCCCGAAGGAAATTTAGGCATCCAACAGCAACAACATATATATATATATATATATATATATATATATATATATATATATATATATATATATATATATATATATATAAAATATATATATAAGGCTATAAAAAACTTACTATACAAGGTAAGATATATCTGATTTATGATTTATATGTTAAATCGTTAATAATCTAGTCCCACAATGCAAAGGTGTCACTTTACTTAGAGCGCACAAATACCTGTTATAATACATTATAATTCATTATAGCTAATATTATATTCAACACGAGTATAATTCATGAGTGGATAAAAATATATTTATAGGAGTTTCTTGGTATTGACGTATAACATGTTATAAACACAGCTATTAATGCATTATAATCACAGTTCATGATGCATAATAAACATGGCTATGATGGGTTATACATTTTTATAAATATGTATAGCCATGTTTATAATGCCTTATGAATGCATTATGATGTGTTATGAGTATGTTTATAGAGTCTTATAGAGATGACACTCATAGAAAGCGTTACCGTAATTATTTTTAAAAATTAGATTTGACTCTACTCTTTTTCCGAAATCACATATTTACCTTCAGCAGAGTGAAACAGGTGGGATGTGACATCATGGGACTGTTTAAGGTGGTCCCTTTCCGTCAGCCCTCTGTCTGTGCCATTATCCTGTGTGTGACATTAATCATTTAATTACCGCACTCATCCGTCGGTCACGTGGCAGCATTCCATCCGCTTTTTCTTTCCTTTTTTTTCTCCGCATTGAAAAGGTTACATTGATTTTTTGGGGGGTTGCCATTTCCCAGTCGCGTGGCGTAATCTTAATAAATCAAATCATTTCTGACAGTGGTGGCGCGGGGCTCCGGCGATGGCGGTATTGGATTTCGGGTGTCGTGGGATTGTGTTTGCATTGCAGAGCAGATGCCTGTATTAAGAGTAATGACCAGGTGACACAGATAATGTCAGGGTGCTGTTTTTCTGCTGCGTGGCGGCAGGTGAAAATGACAGCGCCTTATTTATGACACGACGCTCTCTCTGCTTTCAATTTGCTCTGGCTGCTGCCTAATGACCTTTCTCAAAATGATATTTCTTTTCAGCTCCGGAAAGTGTTCCCTGTTCCCCCCCTCTTCCTCCTCCTCCTCCTCTTCCTCCTCCTCCTCTTCCTCCGGCTTTTCATTAATCCCTTTCTCCTTCTAATTTCGCAATATTCCTGTTCTGGTGGGGATATGACGTGTTGGGTAATACTCTCAGCACGTCGGCCTGCGTCTGCATCCACTGACTTCATTACATTCAATAAGGTGCATCTTCCATGTCTCTCTCTCTTTGAACTCGGTCTGATACATGAGATTCAAATGAGAGGGAGAAATGAAGACTGAGAATAAATCCAGTTTACCCTGACGGTGTAAATAACATTAAATTAAATTGGAACACAGCTGTAATATTAGTGGGATTCCAACTAGAAGCAGAATAGAAGCTGTTATATAGATATATATATATATATATAGATAGATATAGATAGATAGATAGATAGATAGATAGATAGATAGATAGATAGATAGATAGATAGATAGATAGATAGATAGATAGATAGATAGATAGATAGATAGATAGATACTTTATTAATCCCGAAGGAAATTTAGGCATCCAGCAGCAACAACACAATACAATAAGAAACATATTCAAACATATATTAAAACAAAGAAGGATAGAAAATATATGAGGCTATAAAAAACATACTATACAAGGTAAAGATCTATCTGTAAATGGAGCAGTGCAGTGGATGTTGCTAATGGTCATTAAATAATTAAATAATTAACAGAGCAAACTTTTATCTGCACTTTTGTAACGTATCATTTGTAACGTATAATTTACACAATTACACGTTTTAAGTGGTTTCTACTTTCAGACAGTTGCTGTGATGTCTCTATATGTGTTTAGTATTGTAAAACTGCTGCATTTTGGTAGGTGGTTGCTATGTTCTTGCTACGTGGCTGCTGTGGTGTTCCAAGTGATTTTTTTTAAGGTTACTAGGTGGTTGATATGGTGTTGCTGCATGACTGCTATGGTGTTCCAATGGAGTTATTTAAAGTTACTAGGTAATTGCTATGCTGTTGCTACGTGTCTGCTATGATGTTTCAAGTGATTTCTTTAAAGTAACTAGGTGGTTGTTATGGTGTTGCTATGTGGCTGGTGTTCCAATCGATTTCTTTGAAGTCACTAGGTGGTTGTTATGTTGTTGCTTTGTGCCTGCTATGATGTTCCAAGTGATTTCTTTAAAATAACTAGGTGGTTGATATGGTGTTGCTACGTGTCTGCTATGATGTTCCAAGTGATTTCTTTAAAGTTACTAGGTGGTTGATATGGTGTTGTTACGTGGCTGCTATGGTGTTCCAAGTGATTTCTTTAAAGTTACTAGGTGGTTGATATGGTGTTTCTGCATGACTGCTAAGGTGTTCCAAGTGATTTCTTTAAAGTTATTAGGTGGTTGATATGGTGTTGCTACGTGGCTGCTATGGTGTTCCAAGCGATTTCTTTAAAGTTACTAGGTGGTTGATATTGTGTTGCTATGTGGCTGCTGTGGTTTTCCAAGTGATTTCTTTAAAGTTACTAGGTGGTTGATATGGTGTTGCTGCATGACTGCTATGGTGTTCGAATGGAGTTATTTGAAGTTACTAGGTAATTGCTATGCTGTTGCTACGTGTCTGCAATGATGTTTCAAGTGATTTCTTTAAAGTAACTAGGTGGTTGATATGGTGTTGCTGCATGACTGCTATGGTGTTCCAATGGAGTTATTTGAAGTTACTAGGTAATTGCTGTACTATGCTGTTGCTACGTGTCTGCTATGGTGTTCCAATGGAGTTATTTGAAGTTACTAGGAAATTGCTATGCTGTTGCTACGTGGCTGCTATGATGTTCCAAGTGATTTCTTTAAAGTCACTAGGTGGTTGATATGGTGTTGCTACGTGTCTGCTATGGTGTTCCAAGTGATTTCTTTAAAGTTACTAGGTGGTTGATATGGTGTTGTTACGTGGCTGCTATGGTGTTCCAAGTGATTTCTTTGAAGTCACTGGGCGGTTGTTATGTTGTTGCTTTGTGGCTGCTATGATGTTCCAAGTGATTTCTTTAAAGTAACTAGGTGGTTTATATGGTGTTGCTATGTGGCTGCTATGTTGTTCCAAGTGATTTCTTTAAAGTTACTAGGTGGTTGATATGGTGTTGCTGCATAGCTGATATAGTGTTCCAATGGAGTTATTTGAAGTTACAAGGTAATTGCTATGCTGTTGCTACGTGTCTGCTATGTTGTTCCAAGTGATTTCTTTAAAGTTACTAGGTGGTTGATATGGTGTTGCTGCATGACTGCTATGGTGTTCTAATGGAGTTATTTGAAGTTACTAGGTAATTGCTATGCTGTTTTTACGTGTCTGCTATGATGTTCCTAATGATTTCTTTAAAGTAACTAGGTGGTTAATATGGTGTTTCTGCATGGCTGCTATGGTGTTCCAAAGTGTTTCAAGTGATTTCTTTAAAGTTGATAGGTATAGTCAAAGTCAAAAGTCAAAAGTCAAAGTGTTTTTTATTGTCATTTCAGCTATATACAGAGTACACAATGAAACGAAACAACGTTCCTCCAAGGACCATGGTGCACATAAACACAGTGTAGACAGAACAATAGTGCAACAGTACAAAAGTGCAGACAGACAGTACAACACCATACAGACAAAGAATAATAAATAACAAGACAGTGTGCAAATTTTGCAGTGTGCAAAAAGGTGAGGTAGTAATTACTCTATTACACAGTGTGCAATAGAGTCCAGTGAGGTAGTAGGGTTTTTAGTGCTTTCCATTTTCTGGGGTAAGTGGGGTAAGAGTGTGTGTGCATGTACAGAAAAACCATCAGTTCAGTCTCTGCAGTTAAGGAGTCTGATGGCTTGGGGGTAGAAGCTGTTGCTGGTCGTGCTGGACCGGATGCTGCGGTACCTTCTTCCCGAAGGCAGGAGGGAGAACAGTTCGTGTGAGGGATGAGTGGGGTCATTCACAATGCTGGTTGCTTTGCGGATGCTGCGGGTGGTGTAAATGTCCGTGATGGAGGGGAGAGAGACGCCGATGATCCTCTCAGCTGTCCTCACAATACGCTGGATGGTCTTGCGGTCAGAGACGGTGCAGGTCCCAAACCAGGCAGTGATGCAGCTGCTCAGGATGCTCTCAATGGTCCCTCTATAGAAGAGTGTGAGGATGGGTGGAGGGAGACGGGCCTTTCTCAGCTTCCGGAGGAAGTAGAGACGCTGCTGGGCTTTCTTGGCTGTAGAGCTGGTGTTCAGGGTCCAGGTGAGGTTATCTGCTAAGTGGACACCAAGGAACTTGGTGCTCTTAACAATCTCCACAGAGGACCCGTCGATGTTGAGTGGAGAGTGGGTGTGTTGTGCTCTCCTGAAGTCAACAACCATTTCCTTTGTCTTGTCCACATTCAGGTGAAGGTTGTTGACTGTACACCAGTCTGTCAGCCGCTGCACCTCCTCTCTGTATGCTGACTCGTCGCCTTTGGTGATGAGACCCAGCACGGTTGTATCATCGGCGAACTTGATAAAGCTGTTAGAACTGTGTTTTGCAGCACAGTCATGAGTCAGCAGGGTGAACAGCAGAGGACTCAGGACACTGCCCTGGGGGGCCCCCGTGTTCAGTGTGATGGTGCTGGAGGTGCTGCCCCCGAACCGGACTGACTGGGGTCTCCCCGTCAGAAAGTCCAGGATCCATTTGCAGTGGGCGGTGTTGAGGCCGAGCGAGCTTAGCTTCCTGGTGAGGTTCTGTGGGATGATGGTGTTGAATGCTGAACTGAAGTCTATAAACAGCATTCTGACATAAGTGTCCTTCTTCTCCAGGTGGGTGAGGGAGAGATGAAGGGTGGTGGTGATGGCATCGTCCGTGGAGCGATTGGGACGATACACAAACTGCAGGAGGTCCAGTGAAGAGGGCAGTTGTGTCTTGATGTTCCTCATGACTAGCCTCTCGAAGCACTTCATGATGATGGGTGTAAGTGCAACGGGACGGTAGTCATTGAGGCAGGACACTGTGGACTTCTTCGGCACAGGGACGATGGTGGTGGACTTGAGGCACGTTGGGACAGTGGCGCGGCACAGGGAGATGTTGAAGATGTCCGTGAGAACATCTGTCAGCTGGTCTGCGCACTCCCTGAGCACTCTGCCGGGGATGTTGTCTGGTCCTGCAGCTTTTTGTGGGTTGATTCTGCGCAGAGTGATCCTCACATCCACTGCAGTTAGGCACAACACCTGCTCGTCCGGCTTGGGCATGGTCTTTCTCGCCATCGTGTTGTTTTGTGCCTCAAACCGTGCATAAAAGTTGTTTAGGCATCAGGGAGGGAGGCATCACGTTCACAGGACGGTGGCATTGTCCTGTAGTTGGTGATTGCCTGGATGCCCTGCCACATGCGCCGCGCGTCACCCATGTCCTTGAAGTGGCTGTGGATTCTCTGGGCGTGTGCGCGCTTTGCCACTCTGATAGCTCTTGACAGGTCGGCTCTCGCTTTCCTCAGGGCCACCTTGTCACCCACTCTGAAGGCGGAGTCGCGGGTCCTCAGCAGCGCACGTACCTCAGCAGTCATCCAAGGCTTCTGGTTTGGGCGTGTGGTGATGGTCTTGGAGACAGTGACATCATCAATACACTTGCTGATGTAGCCAGTGACTGATGCTGCATACTCCTCCAAATCAACAGAATCGCCTTCAGTAGCAGCCTCCCTAAACATGTCCCATGCAGTGCACTCAAAACAGTCCTGAAGGGCAGAGATGGAGCCTGCCGGCCAGGTTTTCACCTGCTTCTGAACTGGTCTGGAGCATCTGATGAGTGGTGTGTATGTTGGTGTCAGCCAAACACACATGTGATCCGAGAAAGCGAGGTGGGGGCGGGGCTCCGCCCGGTACACGCTGGGGATGTTTGTGTAAACAAGATCCAACGCGCTCGCTCCTCTCGTTGCAAAGTTCACATGTTGGTGGAATTTAGGGAGCACTGACTTGAGATTTGCGTGGTTGAAATCTCCGGCGATAATAAACAGTCCGTCTGGGTGTTTGTTTTGCAGATCGCTGATAGTCCGATAGAGTGCACACACGCCTCCACCGCGGGTCTTCCCGGATAGAGCCGCGCTTCTATCGGCTCTGAACGCGGTTAGCCCGGCTAGCTGAATGGCGCTGTCCGGAATGTTGTCGTTAAGCCACGATTCCACAAAAACCAAAACACAGCAGTCTCTGAACTCACGCTGGGTAGTTCGCTGGAGTCGGATGTAGTCCAGTTTATTGTCAAGGGAACAGACGTTTGCAAGAAAGAGCGATGGTATAGCCGGCCGGCTAGGACTAGCCTTTAGCCTCGCGGGGATCCCGGCTCTCTTTCCGCGCTTCCGCTTACGCTCGCACCGCTTGCGATGGCACTTCCGCTGGGCTCCGGCGTCAGGAAACACCGCGGGCTGGCGGCCTGGGTCTCTTAGCAGGCTAAGCTCAAGTAGCGTCTGCAGAACCTCGTCCGGTAGCGTGTTTTCTGGCTGGTTTCTCCACTGTAGCAGGGTCGCTCTGTATTCTTTATTGTTGACATTTTGGCTGCTATGGTGTTCCACGTGATTTATCAGAAGTCACTAGGTGGTTGGTATTGTGTTCCAAGTGATTTCTTTAAAGTTAGTAGGTAATTGCTATGCTATTTTTATGCTATGTGGCTGCTATGGTGTTCCAAATGATTTCTTTGAATTCACTCGGTTGTTGTCATGTGGTTGTTACATGGCTGCTATGGTGTTCCAAGTGAGTTGTGGTGTTGCTACGCTGCTGCTATGGTATTCCAAGTAAGTTATTTGAAGTTACTATGTAGTTGTTATGTTGTTGCTATGTGGCTGCCATGGTGTTAAGTGAGATATGGTGTTGCAGCATCATTGCTATGGTGTTCCAAGTGATTTCTTTGAAGTCACTTGGTAGTATTTATGTTGTTGCTATGCGGATGCCATGTTTAGTGAGACACTTGAAGTAACTAGGTAGTTGCTATGTTTTTGCTATGTGTTGCTGCATCATTGCTATGGTGTTCCAAGTGATTTCTTTGAAGTCACTAGATAGTTGTTATGGTGTTGCTGCATGACTGCTATGGTGTTCTAAGTGATTTCTTTGAAGTTACTAGGTAGTTGCTATGTTATTGCTACGTGGCTGCTAGGGTGTTCCAAGTGAGTTATTGTGTTGCTACGTGGCTGCTATTGTATTTCAAGTGATTTCTTTGAAGTAACTAGGTGGTTGTTATGGAGTTGCTATGTGGCTGTATGGTATTTCAAGTGATTTATTTAAAGTTACTTGGTGGTTGCTATGTTATTGCTATGTGGCTGCTAGGGTATTCCAAGTGAGTTATTGTGTTGCTTCAGGGCTGCTATTGTATTTCAAGGGATTTCTTTGAAGTTACTTGGTGGTTGCTATGTTATTGCTATGTGGCTGCTAGGGTATTCCAAGTGAGTTATTGTGTTGCTTCAGGGCTGCTATTGTATTTCAAGGGTTTCTTTGAAGTAACTAGGTGGTTGTTATGGTGTTGCTGCATGGCTGCTACGGTGTTCCAAGTGAGTTATTTGAAGTTAAAGGTAGTTGCTATGTTATCGCTACATGGCTGCTGTTGTATTTCAAGTGATTTCTTTGAAGTAACTAGGTGGTTGTTATGGTGTTGCTATGTGGCTGCTATGGTATTTCAAGTGATTTTTTGAAGTTAATAGGTGGTTGTTATGGAGTTGCTCCGTGGCTGCTATAGTGTTCCAAGTAAGTTATTGTGTTGCTATGTGGCTGCTATGGTATTTCAAGTGATTTCTTTGAAGTTACTAGGTAGTTGCTATGTAATTGCTACGTGGCTGCTAGGGTATTCCAAGTGAGTTTTGTGTTGCTACGTGGCTGCTATTGTATTTCAAGGGATTTCTTTGAAGTTACTTGGTGGTTGCTATGTTATTGCTATGTGGCTGCTAGGGTATTCCAAGTGAGTTATTGTGTTGCTTCAGGGCTGCTATTGTATTTCAAGGGTTTCTTTGAAGTAACTAGGTGGTTGTTATGGTGTTGCTGCATGGCTGCTACAGTGTTCCAAGTGAGTTATTTGAAGTTAAAGGTAGTTGCTATGTTATCGCTACATGGCTGCTGTTGTATTTCAAGTGATTTCTTTGAAGTAACTAGGTGGTTGTTATGGTGTTGCTATGTGGCTGCTATGGTATTTCAAGTGATTTTTTGAAGTTAATAGGTGGTTGTTATGGAGTTGCTCCGTGGCTGCTAAAGTGTTCCAAGTAAGTTATTGTGTTGCTATGTGGCTGCTATGGTATTTCAAGTGATTTCTTTGAAGTTACTAGGTAGTTGCTATGTAATTGCTACGTGGCTGCTAGGGTATTCCAAGTGAGTTTTGTGTTGCTACGTGGCTGCTATTGTATTTCAAGGGATTTCTTTGAAGTTACTTGGTGGTTGCTATGTTATTGCTATGTGGCTGCTAGGGTATTCCAAGTGAGTTATTGTGTTGCTTCAGGGCTGCTATTGTATTTCAAGGGTTTCTTTGAAGTAACTAGGTGGTTGTTATGGTGTTGCTGCATGGCTGCTATGGTGTTCCAAGTGAGTTATTTGAAGTTAAAGGTAGTTGCTACGTTATCGCTACATGGCTGCTGTTGTATTTCAAGTGATTTCTTTGAAGTAACTAGGTGGTTGTTATGGTGTTGCTATGTGGCTGCTATGGTTTTTCAAGTGATTTTTTGAAGTTAATAGGTGGTTGTTATGGAGTTGCTCCGTGGCTGCTAGGGTGTTCCAAGTAAGTGATTGTGTTGCTATGTGGCTGCTTTGGTATTTCAAGTGATTTGTTTGAAGCTACTGTGTGGTTGTTATGGTGTTGATATGTGGTTGCCGTGGTGTTACAACAAGCAAATGGCACCCACTCGGTGGAATGGAACTTATAGAGGCTAAAATACATAAAATTTATATATGTATATATAAGTGTGACCCACTTTTTTTTTACTTTTTACTGCATAATTCCATACGTGTTCCTTAATCGTTCTCATGTATTTAATATTAATATACACTGTAGAAAATACATAAAATAAAGAAAATGTTTAATGAAAAGGTGTGTCCAAACACATCATTGAGCCTGTCATGTCTAACTGAACCTCAGCAGGGTAGAAAGGTTTCTAATAAAGATTACAGTATGAATGTAATACACCTGCTAATATCTCCAAATTGCTAGAAATTTGGAAGGAAATATAACAGACTTGAGTCTGTTCCTGGACGGAAATGGTACGCTTACTGGCATAATCCTATTTCCTCCCTTTTAGACCAAATCCTCAGATGCCTGTGCCGTAATTTGTAGAAACAGGTAATGGAGTCGGGGAATATTTGTCAGTTTTCGCTTCTCCATTAAACAGAATGTGCAGGTAATCCTTTGTTTAAAACCCATATCACACAGCGAGCAGGTAGCAGGAGGACTTCTAAATTCTGTTCCAGAAGCTTCTGCCTGCAGATAAAGCACTCAGTTATGTGTACTATAAACAGATGAGGAGGACACACACACACACACATGCGTACACACACACACACACCCATACAAATACACACAGAGAAAGAGAAAGAGAGAGAGAGAGAGCGGGCGAGCGAGAGGGAGAGCAAACACAGCTTCGGCCTAACCATGAGGAGATTACAAAGCAGCGGCTGAGAGAGCCTCACAAATAGGAAAACAAGCTCGCCACCGGATTCAGGAGAGCTATTTTTTAACACCTTTCATCGGGTCCTGAAGCCACAAAATTGGGGTTATTGGAAAGTGTATTATATGTTTCTTTATTTATATATTTATTTATTTCGTGAAACCCTTCCTGCTGAATCTCAAAGGGATGTAAATTGTTTTCTGGTGCACGTCTCCTTCACCCTTGTGTGGTGATGAGTCATTGGCATTGGCTCATTTTTTTTGTGAAAAACATATATCAAACCACATTTTCGATAAACACACACTGTACACCCCCCCCCTAACCATTTATATTACATACAGTATGTTTGGCCAAGGGCTAACAAACATTGCTTCATTTGTAAATTTGAAACTAAACAAATTTTCTACTCATATCTTGAGTTTAATTCATTTTCTTTTACATTTTATTCAAAAAACTAATAAAAAAAAGTAGCACTTTTTGAAAGAAATGTAACATAAGAAAGGTAAAGGGCAAATATTCACCATGTAAGCTGTTTATATTGCTTGCAATTTAGGTGAAGCGAGCATGTGTAAAGCATTTTAATGTAAAATTGCTTAATTTTGCTGAATTAAATACAAGTAACAAAGTAAACGAGGAACAAAAATATGAACACCACACAAGGGTTAAAATGCAGTACAGAACTGAGATGGCTCTGAAGGTTTGGTTCCTTTTGGTAAAGAACTTCATCTCAGCTGTAAAAACAAAACAAAACAAAAAACTGTTGGCTGTGTAATTGTTGGCTCTAAGCTCCAATACTGAGGTGTTTCTTCACTGTACAGTTACAGAAGCTAACACTCCTGGTTCTGCTCATCAGATCAGTGTGTAAAAGGTTGTTCCAGGAATGGAAGAGGTGTAAGATACATAAACCCAGAGCAGGAAAGCTCTATGACCAGGGATTAGCTTCTCTTACTCTTTCCGGTTGCTGAACATATCGCTAAAAGATGGAAAGGTGGACAAGCTCTTATAGTAGATACTTCCATGTTGCACCAGCCATGTCCAAAAACCTAGTTCAGAACCATAACTGGAATTATGGTTCATCTATGGTGGAGAAGCTCTTATGGGTACCATTCCCAAAGCAGCTCATTTAATTGATGTAAAAGCTGGATTTGCGCTCTGCAGCACATTTATTTGTGTGTGTAACGAGCGGGGGTGTACATGACTGTTGACTGTTGTCTGGGTTATAATCAGTCAGTGGCGCAACTGTGTTTCTCGCCACCAGAAATACTTACTGTAAAAAAGTACACGTTAATCAGCCACAAGCAGGTGTTTAGTTCCTTATTTGTTTTGACATCGCACATTCATTAGGAATATCACACAGCTGTGACGCAAGCCTTCTAATATAATTGAAACAAAAAATGTCAGAGCTCTGTTACCTTATTTTTCCACCACTGAAGCCTTTACTCACTGCTGCAATCCATTTTCCTGTCTCCTCATGGGCATTTTACCATGTAATAATGGTCTTTTTTTTCCTTCTACTTGAATAAAAAAGTCGCATGAATTCCAATCTAGTCGTTCAGACAGAGTTACATTGCTGCAAATCAAATTGTATCAAAATAATGTATCAAAGTTCAATACCACATACTGAAGTGGCAAAAATCGAAATTGAAAATGTCAGATTCAGTGTATTTTGTGCCACTCATACCTTGGTTTGTGTGGCACAATGAATAACACCACTACCTGCTAGTGAGCTACCACATCATGTGGGAGACTAGGGTTCAATTCTTTACACTACAGTCATATGAAAAAGTTTGTGCACCCCCATTAATCTTAATCATTTTTAGTTCTAAATATTCGGGTGTTTGCAACAGCCATTTCAGTTTGATATATCTAATAACTGATGGACACAGTAATATTTCAGGATTGAAATGAGGTTTATTGTACCAACAGAAAATGTGCAATATGCATTAAACCAAAATTTGACCGGTGCAAAAGTATGGGCACCCTTATCATTTTATTGATTTGAATACTCCTAACTACTTTTTACTGACTTACTGAAGCACAAAATTGGTTTGTTAACCTCATTGAGCTTTGAACTTCATAGCCAGGTGTATCCAATCATGAGAGAAGGTATTTAAGGTGGCCAATTGCAAGTTGTTCTCCAATTGCAAATTTGAATCTCAAAGTGTGGCATCATGGGCTCATCAAAACGACTCTCAAATGATCTAAAAACAAAGATTGTTCAAGATAGTTGTTCAGACGAAGGATATAAAAAGTTGTCTCAGAGATTTAACCTGTCAGTTTCCACTGTGAGGAACATAGTAAGGAAATGGAAGACCACAGGGACAGTTCTTGTTAAGCCCAGAAGTGGCAGGCCAAGAAAAATATCAGAAAGGCAGAGAAGAAGAATGGTGAGAACAGTCAAGGACAATCCACAGACCAAATCCAAAGAGCTGGGAGAGTGATGCGAAAGAATGCGAAAGATGCTAAAGATGCAAAAGTTGTGCTTTTGCATACTTCAGGCGACTCTGGCTTCTTTCGCATCACTCTCCCATACAGCTTCTCCTTGTGCAAAGTGCGCTGTCTTGTTGACCGATGCACAGTGACACCATCTGCAGCAAGATGATGCTGCAGCTCTTTGGAGGTGGTCTGTGGATTGTCCTTGACTGTCCTTGATTTGTGATTGATTTGAGTAGATTTGAAAATGGATAACAGTAGTGAGTGAGGGTTTCATTGGCGGGATAATGAGATGTTTTCATAGTTTTACCCTATTCTGCACTAGTAGTTTATTTTCTGTCCACTGTTTACATCTGGTTACACTGGTTAACAATTGGTTACAAGTTTGTACTGCTAAATGTAAATTATTATATAACTTGCATATTTGTCTGTATGGCTGACATCAGTTATCCTTAATTTATGCACATTGTCTACTGTGTTTAACTGCACTACCTCCATTCTCCATTACACACACACATACTAAAGACTGTATGTTTATACCTTTATATATTACTGTATTGTATTTTTATATGCATCGTTATATCTTATCCTTCTTTGGTAACTTTTGAGTACTATGTATATCTGCTGCTTAAAGTCCAGAATTCTCCATCCATCCATCCATCCATCCATCCATCCATCCATCCATCTATCCATCCATCCATCCATGAAAGAGCTCATAAATATATTAAATTTAAAATTTAAACTTTCATCTGATGTGAGAATGTACAGTATTGTTTACAACTTTTTCTGAGAATAAAAGAAAATGCTTATTCAGTAACAGCATATTGATTACATTGAAGCAGGTCTGGAATATATATATATATATATATATATATATATATATATATATATATATATATATATATATATATATGGCAGTAAGTTTTCTATCTGAAGTGTTTACCTAAATTGTGTAAAATGTTTTAATCTGAGAGGAAAGCAGAAAATAGCTAAATAAATCAGTCAGGTTTGAGTGGGCTTTTGAAGGAGCAGTGAGGCTATTAAAGTTGGCCATGAAATGGGTTTACAGGTACTCTATCATGCGTTTCATGAGGGCTGGAGGTGCAGCCATGGAGCAGGCGTTCGGGTCACATCAGCCTGCAGCTTTTCACTGCTACATTAGCCGGGCTATCCGACTGAAATCTGCTGTGAAATTAGCTTGGCTACGTACAGATGCCTGAAGAGCTGTTTGTGCAGAGTCTGGAATATCAGAGTAAGAGGGTGTGTGAGTAGTGGTGTGTGTGTGTGTGTGTGTGTGTGTGTGAGAGAGAGAGAAATTATAAAATTGAACTCATAATTCTGGACCCATGGCGCTGGTCCTTCTGAGGTTATATAAACAGTCTAATGAAAACAGTCTGAAATGAGTCTAAAGCAGATGACTGATGCAGAAAAAGACTGGTGGAACCAAAACACTGCAAGATGATCATTTTAGGAAAAC
This sequence comes from Astyanax mexicanus, assembly GCF_023375975.1. NCBI lineage: Eukaryota > Metazoa > Chordata > Actinopteri > Characiformes > Acestrorhamphidae > Astyanax > Astyanax mexicanus. The sequence continues at coordinate 51,411,747 of NC_064414.1, forward strand.
ACAGAGTCAGGATCACATGTGTTTTGAAACCCATTTGGAACCTTTTTGTAATCAAGAACTGTTTTTTTCTGCATAAAACTCCTTTTTTTTTGTAAATACAATGAAATATCATGGAGTACCAATTGACTTAAAGGGGACATATTATATATATATATATATATATATATATATATATATATATATATATATCATTTTATTTACACTAATTTCTCGACTACCTCTATAAAAACACTCAAAGTAAACTTAAAAAAATAACTATAAGTTTCTAATCACCATCAGAAACCTGTTACTGTTTTAACTGAGTTTATCATTTCTTTTATTTATTTTTATAACATTTTATTGTTATTACTTTTTATTTATTTATTTTTATTCTCATGATCTTAGTTCATCGTATTATTATTAATTTTTTATCATTTCTTATTACTCTTATGATTTTATTTTCTTTATCTATCTTTTTTACTATTTTACTATATTTACTATAACTATTTTATTTAATTTTTCTTTATTTATATTTGTTCTTAATTTTTTGTGTTTTAATTTTTATGGTCATTGTATAGGTATTTATTTATTTTTTCATTTATTTATTTATTTATTTATTTATTTATTATATGTCTAATTTCTTATCTAAGGTTTTTATTATTTTTATACTGTAAAAAACTTAAAAGAAAAATGGATTGATTAAAAAAAACACTCCAAGTACCAAAAAAACATCCATCCATTTTCTGTAAATCAGCTAAAAGAGTTTGCTATCAGGAATCATTTGCTCTTAAGGGGCAGTTTGGATGCTCCTCCCTTATTGTGACATCACAATAAAAAAAAAACCTGCATAGAACCACACTGGCACCACCCACGACCAGAGCCCCACCCAAAAGATTAGTTAAAGAATGCTGGTTGAGAACCTCAGACAGTATACACAGCAGGATTAACCAGTAGACTTCTTCTGAGGGAGGGATCTGTACCTTCTGTCTGTGGCAAGTCAGCAGATGAGGAAGATGAAAGTACCTTTAAGTAAATCTATTTATATTTTAAATGCACTACAAAGTTGTTGTTTTTTTTTTGGTGCATGGCACCATCTAAACAACCAGCAGTATAAGGTACAATAGATGAATCTCATTAAGTGGAAAAACAGGGTGAGATTTCCTGATAAACTGGATATCTCCTTATTCAGGAGATGATCTGTTTCAGTCGAGTGAACCGTTCCTTCTATTCTTGGCTTGATTTTTCTTGTTCCAGCATTAGACATGACCTCACATGTATATTCATTTCACACGTTTTGCTATAAGTATGATTACTGGTGGATGGAGCACTGTGGAGCAGGGAATTGTGCAGTTGAGAAGCACAAGTCTGGACCTGACTCGTCTATATCAATAGGCAACATTTTTATTAAGGAAAGTTACAGTTCAAACATGTTATGGGCATTTGGCTTTTCATAGCTGATAATGATATTTTCACATGAAATGTAGATGAACTAACGTTAGAAGTAAAGCATTTGTTAAGATGAACAATAAATCATACACTTCATTAATAATGTTAACTAATGTTCGATAAACAAGTAATAAAATAGTTACAAAAACAACTTTTAACACAAAGTTTTTAAGTGTTAGTCCATCAGACTAAGATGCTGCCACTATGATTGAGAGATTGCTGGTTCGAATCCCGATCATGCAGCTTGCTGTCAGCTGCCAGAGCCCTGAAAGAGCAAAATTGGCCTTGCTCTCTCTGGGTGGGTACAGTAGATGATGCTCTCCCTTTCCTCGCATCATTGCTAGGGTGATGTCGATCAACACAAGGCATCTGTGGGAATGGGATCAATGAAAACTGTATATTTCTAGCAAACAGAGCAGTACATTCTTTTGCAGAGTCCTTTATCTTCCTAAGTACAATATAAACTAAATACCAACTGAAGTTTTCAAGCAGCTGGTTTAAACATCCAGGGTCACGCAAAACAAGTTTAAAAGGATTTTATTGGTCAATTATTCTTCTCAACCCAGAGAACAGGCCACTCAGACGAGTGCAATTATTGTCCCATTTGTGATAATAACTGTCTATTACAGGACAATGAGTTCTGAACTATAGTGTGAACACTCAGGCCAGTGGAAGGTCTGTAGTGGTGAGTGTTTGTTTGTCTTGTACGCTCTCATCAACACAACCACAGAACGTGAGGATTATAACTGCTTTTATTTTCTAAAAGTATATTTTTTGTTCTGTTTATGTCCTGAAATATATGAGTCTCAAACATCATACAGTGCATACAAATAAAACCCAACTCTTTAATTATTAACTAACTAAAACTAGTTTTATAAACAGCAAGTCTCTTTCCTTTCTCTGAGTTTTCAATATACTAGTGCATCTCAAACAAATGTAATTAGAATACCATTGAAAAGTTACTTTATTTTAATGATTTAGTGAAAAATGTGAAACTCATATACGATATACTGTAGATCTATTTGAAATGTTTAAAATTTCTTTCATTGGTGATGATTATGGCTTACAGCCAATGAAATCCCAAAAATCAGTGTCTCAGAAAATTTGAATATTATATAAAACCAATTGCCAAGTCCTGCTGGAAAATGAAATACGCATCTCCGTAAAAGTGCTGTAAGATTAAAAAAAAACAACTCTGCACTGACTTTAGACTTGACAATAAAACACAGTGGATCAACACCAGCAGATGACATGACTCTCCAAACCATCACTGATTGATGGAAACTTCACACTAGACCTCAAGCTGTTTGGACTGTGTGTCTCTCCACTCTTCCTCCAGACTTTGAGCCCTTCATTTACAAATGAAATGTAAAATGTACTGATGATCAGTGATGGTTTGGAGAGTCATGTCTGTCATCTGCTGGTGTTGATCCACTGTGTTTTATTATCAAGTCTAAAGTCAGTGCAGTTTTGTTTTCCCGGAAAACCTTACAGCACTTCATGCTTCCCTCTGTTGATAACAACTTTTATGGAGATGCGGATTTCATTTTCCGGCCCCACTTTATAATGTGTCCCTAAGTACTATCTAGTTACACAGTAACAATCCATGTAACTACAGTGTAACTACTGATGAAGTACACATTGTTACAGATTAACTACAGAGGAACAGGTTATGTAATTACACAATAGTTTTTAACCCTGTAACAAAACCTGCCGTGCTTTCAAGTCTTTGTCTGGTTAATCCTTCTCCCAGTGATTCTTCTTTGTTAGCTAGAGAAGTGCATAAAACATAGATTTTTTAACTTTGTGCCAAACACACACCCACACAAAACATAATGTATAGAGGTCAGGAGACTGAAAAGGGAGGTTATTGTAAGAAAAAAAACTACCTTTTTTGTATCCAGGAGAGAGTGATTGTTTTATAAAGCTTTTGCACAGCTGACTCACTGGAGCAAAGGTCAGGAAACCTTTTCAACCCAGCTCCACTTTTACTTTATCAGATGCTATATCCTGCATTTCAGCCTTACAGTGCACTGCAGGTCAACTCCTGCTGCCGTGATGTTCCAGAAGAGGGTTTTATGATTCTGCTGTTATTGTGCAGTGAGGAAAATAAAAGTGTTATTAGATTAGAATTATAGAATTGTTGTGGCCAAAATCGCACCTTGTGTTCTCAGCTTAATTACTCAGGAATTGCTTCACACATAAACATAATTCATATATGGTTAGAAAGGGCAGAACTTACTCTTTCTAAAAATAGCAATCACATCCCAGTGCGGTAAAGCTAAATCTACAAGAAACCCATTAATATAAAAAAAAAACACATAAAAAAGTGAAAAGATCTCCTTCCCCAATCAATATTAATTACCTTTAATGCTTCAAACATATTTATATGATGTTTCAAACCAAATAATATCAGTAAATATCAGACTCAAAAGTGTCCACAGAAAAAGTGTGAAACTACCTGCTTTATTCAAACTAAAGCTAGGTATGATGTGCGCACTACTTTATATAGTTTTTATTTTACTTGCACATTTTTACTAAGTAGTTATTATACACCAAACATTTTTATTTATTTAGACTAAAAAGTTTACATTTTTGTATATACAGTATTTTTCTTTGTGTGTCCTGATTAAAATACTGAAAGGCATATGCTGCTCTGAGTGTCAGGTTTTTAGTATCTACATGTATCCTAGAGGTGTGATTATTGATTATCAAGAAAAATAAATAACTCCGTCTGATGCTGTTTCTCCATGTATTTTGTCAAAGTAATAATTAATAAACCATTTAATGAACTGAAATCATCAATATTCTTATGCTTTTCTCTTATTACACTCTAGTCTAACCATTTTTTAAAAGATATCCTAGGTGTGAATATATTTAAAGTCTATACATTCAAAAATAAGTAAAAAAAAAAAACAGGCGCTTGGTAAAATTTTGACCAAAACATGGCCAGTTTCAGGAAAATATAACAATTCTGCTTCCTTTTACATTTTAAATGATTCTATTTTTGAGCAGCCGTATGTCTTCTGGAGTAAAAGGGATCAGGGCATGTGTCTGTCTGATATAATTACTGTGTTATAACACCTGAAAGAGGAAAACTCACCAAAACAGCCTAGGGTTCAAAGGGTGAAAGCATGTTGACTCATTTCATAGTATATGAACCCAAAGATATCTCATATTTTATCTGGTTATCTTCATTGCATTTATTAATATTCCTTTATTTGTTCATTTCAACCACATTTCAATCATTACATTAATGGCAATTATCTGACACTTTTATCCAGAGCAACTTACGGTTATTCCTATTTCAAAAGTGGGCCAATGTAGTGTTTGGAGTCTTGCCCATGGACTCCTGTTGGTGTAGCAAAGCATCCAGTCATCTAGACCAGGAATTGAACCCCAGTCTCCCATATGATGTGGCAGCTCACTGTCAGGGAGTTGTGTTATCCACTGCACCACACCAGCACGGTGGTGCACCTTTTGTTCATTTATTTTGAACAGATAATTATGCAATTTACAGAACGCTCCATCTACGTTATACAGCGCTGGAAAAAAATAAGCAACCACTTAAAAAGGATGAGTTTCTTTGATTTTACCAAATTGATAACCTCTGGAATATAATCAAGAGGAAGATGGATGATCACAAGCCATCAAACCACCAAACTGAACTGCTTGAATTTTTGCACCAGGAGTAAAGCAGCATAAAGTTATCCAAAAGCAGTGTGTAAGACTGGTGGAGGAGAACATGATGCCAAGATGCATGAAAACTGTGATTAAAAACCAGGGTTATTCCACCAAATATTGATTTCTGAACTCTTAAAACTTTATGAATATGAACTTGTTTTCTTTGCATTATTTGAGGTCTGAAAGCTCTGCATCTTTTTTGTTTTGTTATTTCAGTCGTTTCTTATTTTCTGCAAAGAAATGCTCTAAATGACAATATTTTCATTTGGAATCTTCTTGTAGCCAAGGCCATCTTTATGTAGAACAATAATTCTTTTTTCACATCTTCAGAGAGTTCTTTGCCATGACGCACTGCAAGTGACACACTGATTGGTTTATTGCATGTTAGAGAGAACTAGTGCATGCCTTTTATGCATTTTGAGCCAAGCAAGGCATATTTTTTTGCACCCTCACGATACCAAAGACACACCAACACGCCCTAAATCCAGCAGCTCAATTGACCGGTTTGCTTTATTCCGCTAAAATAGAGCTCAAAGTGTCATATCTTTAGTGTTCTCTCATGAAAAGATATAATAAAATATTTACAAAAATGTGAGATACTGTGTATTTTCACTGTGAAGATGTTGAACCAGATAAATCTGAATTAGTTTTTATACCATATGAATATTGGAGTTGCCATCAGTGTTTGCTTGTAAGGACATGAAAAGTGCTTTTTCCTCTGGCCTGAAAATTTCATTTCTGTGTTTCTCCAGTATAAAACCATTTCCTGATGCTTTTAGCAGTTTGGGTAGATCAGGTTTCTGCCGGGTTTGGGTTATTTAGTCGCAGACTAAAGACGAAGCAGCTACCTGTCAGTTCTGCTCAGAGACGGTGTGAATATGGCTTGTATTTCTGAGAGCAAAAGGAGATTCAGAGCTTTAAAAAACATTCCACACACACACTGAATTCATCAGTTATGGATGATTCAGCTTCTCTCTGTCTGTTTAGGAGAAATATTCATCACCAGCACACCACAACATGAAACAAGAGTGAGTCTACTTTGCCACCTGCATTAATATTCATCAGCTGGGTGGTGCTTTATAGAGCCAGACCAGACATGCCACTTTAACTCTTCATCACATGCCCTCCCAGTCCCACGTCCCTAATGCATAAAAGATACTCACTGCTCTTATCTTCAATCGTACAAATATTGCTGTCAAACAGGAGGACGTCTGTTCAACAGCACAGCCATGCAAAACCAGGCCATGTTGCGGGAGAGACGCAAAGCCAGGAGGACACTGTGTGGTTTTAGCCCGATTTTAGACTCAATCTGGTTGGATGCAGCTGAATTTCATGATCAGGCCGAATTTCCCTAAACCAGGTTAATAAGGTTAATCTCAATTTAAGGTTTTAACTTAAAAAAAAATATATAATAATAATAAATTAAACAGTGTAACAGAGCTCAATTTTAAATAAAACCAATATTCTGCCATTCTTGTTGGATTCTTGTTGGTATAATGTTAAAAAGAATATATAGAAAGATCAATGGATTAGTTTTTTGGTTATTTGACTATCTGTGTGTGTGTGTGTGTGTGTGTGTGTGTGTCTATGTGTGTGTGTCTGTGTGTGTGTGTGTGTGTTTTACTATTTGTTAGCTGCAACCCAAAAAGTGAATGCTCAATCATGCAACAGAAGAGATTGGCCATTATGAACAGGTAAAATTAAAAACAGGTGAAGATGTTCAGCACTCTGGTAAGTAGGATCAGAGATAACAGATTGTGATTGGTGCTTTTGCGGGATTGTAACTGTGACATAATGATGTGCTTTGATTACTGGATGATGGGAGATGTAGTTTGAGGACTGGAAATGAATGAATGAATACTCAAAATTCTTAAATCAAAAGTATTAAATTCTGCCAAGCAATGCTATTGAAATGACCACCACGTTTTGTGCGGCATTCACCTGTAAGTATGTGTACTGTAGTAATAGATATAGATAGCTAGCATTCTGGAAAAGAAAAAAAAAGACAGGATGGACATGCAGGTGTGTGTATATTGTACGTATACTCAACAACAGCTTAAAACATGTAAGTTTATGTTCTTATAAGTATATTTTCTTATATTAATGATTAAAAATGTTAAGATTCTTAAAAATACTACTAGGTGGTGCTAAAAAAAAAAAAAAACATGCGATACGAAGACAGAAGTTTTACAGAATTAAATGAGGATGGGCTTAATTAACACATAAATTCCTGGTATATTCAAGCACTGAATAAAGCCTTCATTCCATTCATCTTCATTCATTCATTCATACAGACATTAGTTAATGGTGACTAATTTAACCGTACAGTTATTAATACGTAACCCATGTATTTGTTCCTGTTTAATTCCTTGTGACTTCATCCTTAATGAATGGCTGAATTAATGTCATGACATTATTACCCTTATTATAAACCTGGTAAAAATGTTACCCATTGTTTTTATGATGAAGATGATGATGATGATGATGATGATTATGATGACTGTATTCGTCTATATCTTACGGTGGCCCTGAAGGGCAAACCACATAAAAAAATGGCAAGAAAATAAAAAAGAGATGCACTTAAATAAAAGGAGCGATTAAAAATAAAAAGAACCACACAAACAAAAAAAAGCAGAAATAAAAAAACTGACACACTTTATAAAAAGATGAGCAATAATATAAAAAATGGACACAGTTTAAAAAAAGTTGAGCAATAATATAAAAAAACTGACACAGTTTAAAAAAAAGTTGAGCAATAATATAAATACACCGTAATATCTCCTAATTCTGAGCAGATTTGTGTTGGACAGCTATTGTCATGATCATGAGCTGATAAGGGTTTGTTATGAATGTTATGAATGGCAGGGCAAAAATAGTGTCTCATGCTTCATTCATTTATTCATATATTTATTTATTTATTTATTTATATTACACTGAATGGTATTTAGCAATCGCAGTATCCAGTATATCTCTGCCCTGCGCTTTATTAACAGCCTTGGCCGATAAAAATCTGTAGTTACACCACAGACTGTAGACTGGCCTTGTGGAAGATAAATCTGTGTAGTAAATGATTATTTTATTACGGAAGATTTTGTCCGTCCTATCAGTGGATTTACCTTGAAAAGCACAACTTTCTCCATCTCCAACTTTCTCCTGCTGCAGGGAGGAGCTGATGGTATAACTCAGCATCCACTGACTTGTCAGAGCAACAGGAAGTGAGTGAGTCCTATTTCTTTTGGACCAGGGGTCCAGTCTTGGCTTTTAAACGATGGTTTTAAACTCGATTCTTCACAACAGCAGCTTCTTCACACGCCTCACAGGGTGATCTAGTGGAGCGTGAGTGTCGGTCCAGTTCTGTGCTGTCCTTCTGCGCTGTTTCACAAAATGATGGAAAGCAGAAATATGGATTGGTAGCTGTCGCTCAAGAAAAATGACCGTCCTAAAAAAATAATAAGGTCCTGGGCCCAGTTCCCAAACCCATTATAATGTTCAGATGATCTTAACCATTATGGCAGAGTGATACTTGGCTGGCACTGATGAATTCATAAATCCTGGGCTTCTTAGATCCTCCACAGGTGCTCTATACCCTAAAGCATCAGCAGCAGCACTGTACATTATGTTTTAATTTATACATGATAAAACTAGCATTATATTTAATTAAGGGCCCTATTTTAGCGATCTGTAGCACACAGGTCAATTTGCGAATCACACAGCCGGATTTAGGGCGTGTTGGTGTACCTTTTTATTATCGTGAGGGCACAAAAAATGCATCTTGTGCGGTTGTACTAGTTCTCTTAACTAATCATTGGTGTATTTTGGGTGTAATGTGAAATAAACCAATAAATAAACCAATAAATAAACCAATCAGTGTGCCAGTTGCCATTCCCTCTAAGAGTCAGGTGAGCTCTGACATTGGCTCGTTCGTATCATAACAGTGCGGTCCTTTTGTGCATCTCAGCAGAGGATACTGATATGTTCGTACACCAGCAGCTCATTTAAGGGAACAGTAATGTTATTTTATTCTTTATTATGTTTATTGTTAAGTTAATAGGCATGTAGCTCTGCAGTGTGTGTGTGTGTGTGTGTGTGTGTGTGTGTGTGTGTGTGTGTGTGTGTGTGTGTGTGTTTAATGAGTGGGGGTGATTAACGAGCGCTGGGTGCACCTATAAGAATGGATGATTGACTGTTGTCAGGGTTTTAATCAGTCAGTGGAGCTCCTCTGTTTTCTGCTGCCTGAATAAAAAATACCCCTAAAAATTACCTGAACATACCTCACTTCCCGAACATCACGCCCATCAGTGTGTAGCTTTATTCCTAAACTCTGAGGCTATTTTAACAGCATGGGTGCAAGGTGTGATAATAGACTGTTGTCGGGGTGTAAGATAGCAAAGAGCATTGTGATGCGCTGTATGAAGGGTGTATGATATTAAAGACATAAAAGATATTATAGATACTGACACAATTCCAGCTTCAAATTGGTGTGATTGTGTGATTTGGGATTGTATACAGGTGTTTTGATCAGACACTACGATTTTTTGTTGATGATTTGTAGTACCACAGCAACACTTGGCAAACCTGAGCAACCATATGTGACACCATAGCACATATCACTTGGAATATCATGGCAATCAGCTATCAACTACTGTGTAGTCAACTTTATAGCAACCACTTGGAACATCATAGCAATCAAAGAGCAACACCATGGAAACCACCTGGAATACCATAGTAACCATTTAGTTTAGAAAATGCCTGGAAGTGATGGAAATAGAATTCACTGCTGCACAAACTTCTTTTGTTAGCAGTGATATTTTACTGCATTTAAATTTCCCACTGCTCCATTTATTGGTCATTTTGCACCATTATACACTATTCTCATATTTTTTTTTTATCCTAAAGTGTTTCACAACAATTTTCTGCACTGCCTGGCCACCAAAAAAAGGTCACACACTCTAATATTTGTTTGTAGCACCATTAGCTTTGATTGCGGCTTTACGCATTCACTGTGGCATTGTTTCAATAAGCTTCTTCAATGTCGCAACATTTAATTCAATCCAGTGTTGCTGGATTAATTTTTCACCAAGATCTTGCAGCAGCATTGATGATGGTATAGTCTGACCACTGAACAAAGCAGCTCTTCTCCATCCAGCACATCCCAAAGATTCTCAATGAGGTTAAGATCTGGACTCTGTGGTGAACTCTCTCTCAATCCATGTGTGAAAATGATGATCTCATGCTCCCTGAACCCTGAACTCTTTCACCATTCCAGCTCCATGAATCCTGACATTGTCTGTATCTTGGAATATGACCGTGTCATCAGGGAAGAAAAAAATGTATCCATTGATGGAATAACCTGATCTATATTCAGTATATTCAGGTAGTCAGCTGACCTCATTCTTTCAGCACATACTGTTACTGAACCTAAACCTGCAGACCAACTGCAGCATCAACCATCAACTCCACATCATTTACTTACCTAAATCCAAATACTTACTTTTTTGGAACTATAATACATCTATTCTGTATCTGGGCCTTTCTGCACATGCCCAGTAGGGCTGGTTTGTTGGTAATGTGTCTCTGTTGGATGGCACTTTTAGTGTAACAGATATTTTACAGTGCCACAATGCTTTTGGCGAATCCAGGCTGTGTTAAGTGAGCCTGAATCTGGCGTGGAGTCACAGAAAGGACAGGCAGCTTTATGAATGCAGACCCTGCAGCCTGAAGGGAGAGCACTGTACACAGGCTGGCTCTGAACCTACTTTAGCATATTTTACAGCACACAGACCTGCTGCATTAAAAATAACACTATAAAGAGGTGCTGTGAATACCAACTGCTTTTAGCTGATTTTTTAAATGTGTTACCACATTGGGTTAAATGAAGTAAACTTTATTTGTTCTGAGGCTGGTAACTCTTAACAAATTCTTACTCTTCCTTTCCTTGGACAGTCCTGATGAGTGCCAGTTCCATTATGACATTTTTTGTGTTTTTTTTTGTAGTGAATGCACTTGAGGATACTTTCAAAGTTCTTGACATTTTTCAAATTGACTGACCTTCACTTATTAAGCATTTTTTTATTTTACTTAGTTGAGTAGTTCTTGCTTCTCATAATCTGGATTAGAACATTACTCAAATATTCACTATTCACTGTATACCTGTAACTCTACCTCTTCATTACTTTACAACTGATGCTCTCAAACACTTTATTAAGAGACAAGAAATTCAAGTCATTAACTCTTGATGAGTTCAGCACAGCTGTTAACTGAAAGCCTGAATTCCAGGTGACTCTACCTCATAAAACTAACTGAGAAAATCCAGCAGAGATAAAAAAAAACTGATTATCTAAACAAGAGGAGCTACGTTAAAGAATCTATTTTTTTGTTTGTTTAACACTTTTTTATAAATGTTTTTCTTCTTAGTTTGGATGGCTTTAATGAAAAAACAAACACTGATTTAAAGTGTGTCCAAGCTTTTGACTGGTACAATTTATATGTGATGCTCTGCACTGTCACAGGGTGTGATGAAGCCGCTCATCATTGAGTGAATTAAGATATCACGCTGATCACTCTGATAACTTTCCACTGCTTTCTATAATAACTACATTAAAACAGTACTGTACTTTTACTTTCAGTACTTCAGTGTGACATTTTACAATAAACTATTCAAAATACTTAAGTACAAGAAACATTGAATACTTTAGCACTTCCACTTAAGTGTGGAGCTTAAAGAACGTTTCACTTTCAACTCAAATCACTTTTTTGTTAAAGTACTTGTACTTTTACTCAGGTAGGCTATGGTAATTATATGCAGAAATATGAATTAGCTTTAATGTCACGGCCTCGCATTGTTTCCCTGTGTTTTCCCCGTTTCCTAGTGTGTTTCCCCTGTGATTTTCCCTCACGTGTGTCTAATTTGTAGCTCCGCCCCTTCCCCAGGTGTTCATTGTTTTTGTTACTATATATAGTACCTATCAGTCCATGTTTATCCTTCGGTCTTTGCACCAACTCCTGTTGTCTGTCTTTCCTCGTTCCCTCGTTAATCGTAGTGCTAGTTCCTTGTTTATCTCTGTTCTGTGTTTATTCCCAGTTTATTTTCCCTTGTTTACTTCTCGTTTATTCCCATAGTTCCCTGTTTATTTCCATTGCTTTCCCCCTTGCCCTGTTTAGTTTATTTATTCTTTTCTAGTTTTGTTATACCCTGTCTCGTTTTACTTCTTGTTGTTTTCCCTTGTATATATTCCCTACTTATTTTGTTATTATTATCTCTTGTTGGTTTAGTTTATGTTCTCTTGATTCACTGGTTTGTTTTAGTTATTGGTTATTCATTTATCTTTGTTACGTGTTTACTTGTTCCTTGTTTCTTTGTTTATGTCAGGTCTTTAGTCTGTCTGCTTCTTATGTCTGTGTTATTCTCAGGTCTGTGTTTCATTCCCAGTGTTTTTCCACTCACCTGTGTTCATTTGTAGCTCCGCCCCTTCGTCCCAGGTGTTTCCTGTTCCCTGTGTGTGTGCACCTCTATTTAAGGTCCGTGTTCCATTTCCCCGGTGTCGATCCTTGTACGTTTATCGTCTGTCAGTGCTCCATGTTTTCCCCAGTTTCCTCAGTCCTGTTTTCAGTAAATCCATGTGTATTTTGTATTTGTTTTCATTAATAAATCCCTTTTTGTTTGCATTTGCGTCCGCCTCAGCGTCCTCCCTGCACCCGCACCTGACAGTTTATTTGTTATTTATTTATTAAATTATTTATTTCGCCCTACCTGCACTTTCGTCTGGCTCCTCGTCTCCCTGCCTGGGTTGACCGTGACATTTAAGCCTTTTACATCTTCATTTTATCACCTTTTCACCCGTTTGTGGATGAGTGCTGAGTATGACTGGTTGTGTGTAACATGTTTAAATTGTAAAGCATCCTTGGGTTTTTTCTTTAATAAAATACAGTGATTCAGATGTGCTCTTCCAAATGATTGAACGGAAGTTAAAATGTTAAATCAGCATTTATTTATAGACAGTTGGAGACATTGTATAAAATAATGTATCCAGATGCATGTAGACAGGGTTTTAGACTCGCAGTCAGGGAAGGCTTTGACCAGCTGACTTGAAGGAATGATTATTTCAGCACTCGTGCCCACCGGCAGTCCTCCTGATTTCCCAGTGGCAGCGTTGAGTTAAGATCATTGGAGGTGTTAGGAGGAGCGCTTAAAGCAAAGCTCACTCACCCATCTCACACTGATCTCTGTGCTCCAGTGATCTCAGGAAGCTCGCAGCAGGTCTGTAATCTCGCCCGGTGGTGCGGAACTCCCGCGTGCTGAACACACACCACCACCACCACCCTGCTGCAGAGGACTTCCTCAGGCATCCGCGCCGCGCTGCCGGTCCCTGGTGGAATGCTGTAATAAATAGGTTTAAATGCCCGCTGTTGTGAGAGCTCCTCAGGGGCCGAACCCCATCAGAGACTGGGCAGCACCTGCAGAGGAACACGCTCGCCTCCTGTCCCACTGAGACACACTCTCAAATGCAGCTTTATAGGAAATCAATGAAGCCAGCAGAGCTCAGCAGGGGAGAGAGAACAAGCTCTCTGTCTGTCTGTCTGTCTCTGTACGTCTGTCTGTTTCTCTGTCTGTCTGTCTGCCTATAAGGTGTGCATTTAAGTCCAATTCATCTCTGAATAAAAGGAAAACTGAATTATCCACTATTGGCCCTATTTTAGCGATCTATAGCGCATCAGTCACGATTTATGGAAAAAATAGGCCAAAAATGCTCAAATGTGTGGCTCAAAATGCACAAGAGGCATTAATAAACTAATTCTCCTAATTAATCATGGTTGTGTTTTGGGCGTAACATGAAATAAACCAATCAGTGTGAGCTCTGACTTTGGTGTGTTCATATCTTAACAGTGCAGCGCTTTTGTGCGTCTCAGCAGAGTATACTTATCTGCTCGTTTATGCTGTAAAGATACACCAGCAGCTCATTTAAGGGAACAGCAATGTTATATTTTAGTCTTTATTCTGTTTATTTAGTTAAAAGTCGGGTTTGTGTGTCACGCTGAGGAAGCGAGCTAGAAGGTAGGATTGGGCGGCTGAATGTTGAGGACTGTTGTCAGGGTTTTAATGAGTCAGCTGCGCACTTGTACTGTATTTCCCACAGACAAAATAGAAACATGCCAGAAATTTGTAAATTAGGCCACCACGCCCATCAGTGTAGATTTATTCCCAAACTCTATAGACGCTATTTTAACAGTGCAGGCGCCAGGCATGAAAATAGAGTGTTGATGGGGTGTAAGATAGCTATATTGCATTGTGAAGGACCTTTCTGTCCATTGAGTGCATTTACATGCACTTCACACTCTCATTATAAACTGACTCAAATGAATGATTATAGTAGTCATATAATAAACAGTATACCTGATGATCAATTGAAGTTCAACTAAATGCCCATTAAATGCAACTCAGTTTTTAGTTAAATGTACTTTTTCTGTATTGAATATAACTCTACATCTAACCCAAACCCTACACCCTAACCATAAACTTTAGGAGCTAAGTTAAGATGGGTTAGATTTAAATGTTATGCTAAGAATAGGGTTATGCTTGGGTTTTAAGATTGATTAATGGTTAGGTTACCCCTCTGTTTTGTGTATGCACACTTGGGGGTAGGGGTGTCCAGATTCTTGTTAGGCTGGAGGGGTAGGTTAGGGGAAGAGATAGGGCTGGTTAGCCCTTCAAACAGAGATTTTTCAGAGGCACACTTTAAACGAAGGGGTAAGAAAATCACTGGTAAGATGGCGACACAAAGTGACTCTTTAACACTATTTTACCAAAGCTTAATGTGTTGTTTGAATGTTTTATGATTCAATGGTATTGAATTCTTCATACCAAGCATTAACAAGATCGCTAGTAACTTTCCAGTTCCACCTTAAATGGTGCAACAGACAGCAGAACCTGCAGCATTTAAGGTGGAATGGAAAACAAAAAAATAAAGCAAATTAAAGCTAATTTCAGCTCCCCAACACAGAATAAAATAAGGAAAGGACAATAAGGGGAATAAGGGGAAGAGATACACTCGAAAAGAAGGGGTAAGGGTAAGTGGTAGGGCCAAAGGGTGAAATGGGATTGGGCCTTAGATTCAATTGAGAATCATTTACATTCAGATCAGAGTTTAAACGCTTTTAATAGATATTTAAATGAATACCCTGATGAATACATCTTGCTGTCAGAGCTGTACAGGGGACTGACTACACACTGATGCTATGAATTTAGAATAAGTCATAAAAACTTGTCATAAAAAAATGTTATTTTTACGTGTCCCAATACTGTAGAATCCTTAGTATATTTATACGTATGACATACTCAGAGTTTACTCAAAGCATTAATGAACTTACACTAGATTATTTGCACTTATAAATGCCTTGTTTTGCTTTTGCACTTATGTAATGTCCTTGTATTATATTAGCTTGTTTCTTATTCGTTAATTCAGGGTCAAGGATGCTTTGAGACAGTTTTGGAAAAACAGTTCACATACAGTACAAGTCACCTTTTTTTGTAGATAGTAGATGAATTCATGTGAAAAGGATGAACCCACTTGACTCTAGTAAAATATGTGTATTATGTGAATGTGTGAATATGTATTATGTTATTGCTGCATACACATACCTGCCTTATTAAACACACAACCTTCACCCTTTTTCATCTGGCACTGATTCTCACAGGGCTTAACTTTACTATACAATTGCAAAAGACTCAAGAGACCTACAGGTCATGGTGAACTGTGGCTTTAGATGAACACCTACACGTACATCTAACAAAAATTTTATATCATTGAAAAGTTACTTTATTTCAGTAATTCAGTTCAAAATGTGAAACTCATATCAATATATAGATGTATTTCACACAGAGTGATCTATTATAAGCGTTTATTACTTTTATTGTTGATTATTATGGCTTACAGCCAATGAAAACCCAAAAATCAATGTCTTAGAAGATTAGAATAAGACCAATTGGTACATTTGGCAGTGTGGGCAGGGTGCCAAGTCCTGCTGGAAAATGAAATCTGCATCTCCATAAAAGTTGTCAGTAGCAGAGGGAAGCATGAAGTGCTGTAAGATTTTTGGGAAAACAAAACTGCACTGACTTTAGACTTGATAATAAAACACAGTGGATCAACACCAGCAGATGACAGACATGTCTCCCCAAACCATCACTGATTGGTGGAAACTTCACACTAGACCTCAAGCAGCTTGGACTGTGTGTCTCTCCACTCTTCCTCCAGACTCTATTCTCTTGATTTCCAAATGAAATGCAAAATTTACTGATGATCAGTGATGGTTTGGAGAGCCAACTTTTTTTTATGGAGATGTGGATTTCATTTTTCAGCATGACTTGGTACACTGCCCACACTGCCAAAAGTATCAATTGGTCAATTGGCCAGGCCTCCTGGAGGTGGTGATGCATGGGGTCCTGATTACAGGAGAATAATAATAATAAAGTGTGCAGAAAAACAGATACAGGACTACAGTACATAATCATAGAACTACTTCTTTGATCATTCATTTGATCAAACATTTAACACAGGTCATAGTTCTGTGTTTTTTTAGTTATGTTTCTTGTTTAGACTGCATATAATATATAATAAAGCCTAATCCAATTTCTGCATATTTTCTATCAGTGTCAAGAAGTGAGCTTTGATTTTCCACTGTTTCCACTACTGAAGAAGGGTGTTATACAACCTCGAAGCTCAGAGATATTCTTCCTTTTTCAACACCAACCTTTGAGATCAAGACAAATAATTATGATAATGTCATTAAAAAGAGCGCAAACTGATTACATTAATGATTCTTTGAAGCGGCGCTCATCTGTAGAGGAGACAGGAGAGCAGAAACGGAAGGTCAGAGGGTTGCTTTAAAAATTCTTGCTTTGCCCACACTGGAGCAGCGGCAGGAGTCTGCGGGGGGAAATTGATCATTCATGTATTCCGGCTCTATATTCTATATTTTCCTGCAGTGTTTTGCTTTGGAGCGAGTCTTCGGGCAGTGCAGGTTATGGAGCCAGCGGTGCAGAATTAAGTAAAGGCTACCCATCCATAAACATATCTCATTAACATTCAACCCTAATCCTGTAATTTGTTTGGACGGATAGAAGCTTCCCCGAGGAGGACGGTGCACGAATATCTTCCTGAAGACGAGCATGGACAGCACAGGGAGAATCTGAAGACTCCCCTGAAGACGGAAACCGTTGTCATGAGATGATTTACAAAGAAGATACAGAACAGCTTGCGTAAAATTTATCATACAGTATAAAAATACGATTTTATTTGACTGAATGATGAGCAGCTTTGACATACTGAAGAAAGGTTTTTTTTTTTTGTCATGGCCAGTCTCTCTCTCTCTGGGGACATGTCTCTCTCTCTCTAGCTGTCTTTCTTTCTTGCTCTCGTGTCCTTGTGTGCTTCCCTTTGTGAGCTCGTGTGCACCTATGATCAAAATATCCACCGCTGCGAACAGCAAAGCGAGCAAAATATGACCTGAATTCCAAAAAGCATGAAGTTAAATATGAAACATTTCTCTGTATAATTCATATTTTAGGCAAGATTACTTTTTTATTCCCCTCTTTTACAGTTTCATCATAGTAAAATGGGAAAAAGCACCCAAAGCAAAAGTTTCCTTCGGGTTCAGGCGCAGTCACTATGATCCGAGGATCGCCAGTCTGAATCCTGGATCATGCTCCCTGTAGCTCCATTAAGCATCAGCTGCCGGAGTCAGAGAGAGAGCACATGTGGTCATGCTTTCTTTAGATTTAGTTTATCCAGGCTGAGGCGCCTTCTCTAAGATCCGAGGATTGCCAGTCTGCATCAGCAGCCGGAGTCAGAGAGAGAGAGCAGAATTGGTCAAGCTTTCTTTAGATTTTGTTTATCGGGCTGCATCAGCTGCCTGAGTCAGAGAGAGAGAGCAGAATTGGTCAAGCTTTCTTTAGATTTTGTTTATCGGGCTGCATCAGCTGCCTGAGTCAGAGAGAGAGCAGAATTGGTCATGCTTTCTCTAGATTCAGTTGCTCCAGGCTGCATCAGCTGCCTGAGTCAAAGAGAGAGAGAGAGCAGAATTAGTCATGCTTTCTCTAGATTCAGTTAATCCAGGCTGCATCAGCAGCCAGAGTCAGAGAGTTTTCCCTTCCAGAATTGTGCTAATACTTAATTCTATTCATTCTTCCCTCCACCAGTGAAATGTTAGCTGTGCCACTGGCTGCAACACAAGCATGCTTGATCTGCTCCAGTGCTTAAAATATGGAAGAGAGTTCTTTTAACATTTTTGTTCCTTTTTTCTTTTCAGACATAGCTTTGGTCATTGTAGCCATAGGGTCGACTGGGACAATGTTACAGTATTGTAAAGTATTTTGCCAATGGTTCTTCACCACACTTATCATTTTTGCTATCCTTAAATTAGTAATCTGGTGTGTAACAGACTTTAGCTGTAGTGAAACATGATAATGATTATTTACAAATAGAAAGAATAGAAACACATTACTAAATGAATTAATTTCCACAGAATAAATTATGCAATCTGCCTGGACAACTCTATGCCCCCATCGCTAGCATTATAAGCCTGTTGGGACAAAAGTTAGTAGGTTATCATGTTTTACTACACCTCCAGTCCATTTCACACTGGATTTCTCCTTTAAGCTAGCACAGTAGTATTTCCATCATTGTTACTGGTGAATAGAACATCTACTGGGACATTTCAGAAAGATTTGGAAACAGCAGGAAATGACAGAAGCCTGAGGCAACATAGAGAAGTACAGCGTCCACATAGACTCTACTGTATTTTTCAGTGTGTGCAGACCATTTTTAAACAGTCATTTGGTGGACCACCTTGAGGTGCTTCACATTCCACCAATGGTACATACAATACAGTTTCAATTCTGATTTGTGCCACGTTCACTATGTGGTGTTGAAATCAGATCAGATCAACATTATCTGAACATCCAGATCAGAATTTATGCAACTGATATGTCAAAGAAAATATATAAAAATGCCTCATTTCAAATTTAGAGATAAAATAGTAACACTTTATAATAACTCTTATTAATATACCATTAATTATTGATAAATAACAGTAATCAATTAACAACATTAAAATGTAGATTAAAGTATACTAAGCATTATTATTCTATAGTGCACTAAAGTGTTTTTGTAGCCTCATTATTATTAATCAGTATATTTAAAGAGTGCTAAAATGGAAGAACTTTTTTTTTTTACTTATTTTACTTTAATTACAGTATACAAATAGTACAAAAGTCTTACTTAAATTGTGCTAAGTGTACTTGACTGTACTAAAATGGAACTATTTTAAATATTCTCACAGTAAAATACATATATAATACGTTTAATGAGTGTTACAACTGCATCACTATTAATATACACCAGGTATATTAGAAGTATAAGTACTAAGAATTGATGTTAAATATATGTGATCTATTTACATTAGAGTACAAATATGCTTCTTGTTCCTGTCTTGTGTAAGAATTGTACCCTTTATTGGGTACAAAATATATATTTTTATATTCTGTACTACAATTTTTAGCGTGATATAAATTTACTTTAATTTTTTTTATTAGTAGTAGTAATTTAATTTACTTTCTAAAAAGTTGGAAAGAATGATACATTGTACTTTAAGTAAACTACTGTAACAGTTGTTTTTAACACTCATAAAAAATTGGCAAAAAATGTACAAAAGTATATTTGGAAATAAGTATTTTAGAAGTATATTGAATTACATTAAACTAAAAGTGTACTTCATAGTAGTCTATTTTTTGTTAAATACAGTATATTGTATATGATCAAAGATTTTAATTTCAAACATTTGATGAAAGCATAATATTAATGTACTTTTAATATATTTACAGCATACTTAGACATTTCTCAATATGTTTTGAGTACAATAAAGTATATATATATATTTTTTTTTTCACCAGGGCAAACATATAGGTTTATACAAAATCTAACCAGGTATTAATTCACTCTCGCTCTGGTCCTTTTATTGCAGTGAGAACAGTGTTGTGCCAGTTCACAGCTTTTCTGAACTAGTTCTAGTTCAAGTTCAGTTCATACATGCTCAAAGTGAACAGTTCACGTTTAAAGTTCACAATTTTAATTCTGAACTGGTTCAAAGTTCAGTTCATTTTACTATTTTGGTGAGATATTCAAATAAATCCTTTTTTTCACACTAAAAGCTAGAAATCACTATACGTTCTTTGAAACTGCTCATTGTAGACATTTACTCATGATACTGTAATTGTGGGTTTCTTACCAGGTGATGAAAATGTTCATAAGGAGAATCACTGTGGTGCATCACTTCCACTAGCCATTTTTTTAATTGCAGCGCTTTCTCTCACTCTCGTCGTTGGTCTCTCTCTCTCTCTCTCTGCATCTCTCTCGCCCTCGTGCTCCGCGCTCTCGTCGCTGGTCTCTCTCTCTCTCTCTCTCTCTGCATCTCTCTCGCCCTCGCCCTCGTGCTCCGCGCTCTCGTCGCTGGTCTCTCTCTTTCTCTCTTGCCCTCGCCCTCGTGCTCCACGCTCTCGTCGCTGGTCTCTCTCTTTCTCTCTTGCCCTCGCCCTTGTGCTCCGCGCTCTCGTCGCTGGTCTCTTTCTCTTTTTTTCTCTCTCTCTCTCGCCCTCGCCCTCGTGCTCCGCGCTCTCGTCGCTGGTCTCTCTCTTTCTCTCTCACCCTCGTGCTCCGCGCTCTCGTCGCTGGTCTCTTTCTCTCTCGCCCTCGCCCTCGTGCTCCGCGCTCTCGTCGCTGGTCTCTTTCTCTTTTTTTCTCTCTCGCCCTCGAGCTCCGCGCTCTCGTCGCTGGTCTCTCTCTCTCTCTCTCTCTCTCTCTCTCTCTCTCTCGCCCTCGCGCTCCACGCTCTCGTCGCTGGTCTCTCTCTCTCTCTCTCTCTCGCCCTCTCCCTCGTGCTCCGCGCTCTAGTCGCTGGTCTCTCTCTCTCTCTCTCTCCCCCTGTCCCTCGTGCTCCGCGCTCTCGTCGCTGGTCTCTTTCTCTCGCCCACGCCCTCGTGCTCCGCGCTCTCGTCGCTGGTCTCTTTCTCTTTTTTTCTCTCTCGCCCTCAAGCTCCGCGCTCTCGTCGCTGGTCTCTTTCTCTCTCTCTCTCTCTCTCTCGCCCTCGCCCTCGTGCTCCGCGCTCTCTTCGCTGGTCTCTTTCTCTTTTTTTCTCTCTCGCCCTCAAGCTCCACGCTCTCGTCGCTGGTCTCTCTCTCTCTCTCTCTCTCTCTCTCTCTCTCGCCCTCGCCCTCGTGCTCCGCGCTCTCTAGCCAACATTCATTTAAAGGGATGTCTGCCGTTCGTGACACATAATGTGAACTAATTCACGTTCAAGTTCTGTATTAAAAATGTGTTGCGTTCAGTTCAACGTTCACGAAAAAATTAGCGTGTTCAATAAACACGTTCTTTTGAACTCGTTCACGCACAACACTGAGTGAGAATAGTAGAGTTTATCACTGACTACACACGTAAACATTGTACTGCAGTTGTCCTTCTCATAAACTAATTCCAGAGATATTTTTAATTTGACATTCTGCTGTCTGCAGGCAGTCCACTCATCTTCAGTCAGCGCAGAGGGGATTATTGATGCAAGCCTTCAATATAGCAATTTGCCCACTGCCACTCAAGCAGACTGGGGTTTTTGGTAAACTTGTAGAAAAATCTCCAGCAATGGCATTTACACAGAGCCGTCATGTCAGCCTGACCTGCGAGCATGGACTAATGGATCAATAGCAGTAATTATTTCTATCAAGCAGTGAAATCCAAATGGCATATCACTTGGGAAAAACTGCAGTTATTAATCTGATGTGAAAAATGATTTTTTTATTCATGCGGGGGAACAGAAGGAAAAGGTGAGAAGAGACAAGAGGAATAAAGAGATAATTGGAATTAACGACTGAAAACAGACATAAAAAGGAATATATTTTGAAGTGGTGTGCAGTAAGGCCCTTCTAACCCTTCAGAGAGGGGTGACAATGTAAATCATTACATAATATTTAATCAGGAAATACATATGGCTACACAAGGAATAAGGCCTATAACGAAGAGACCAAGGTTGTCGCCATGTTTCCCTTCTAATGGAGAAGCTGGGGGAGGAAGCACATAAGTAAACAAAAAAACTATAATTCTTAAAAAATATATATATTTTAAAGTTAAACGAGTGCTGGATGTTAATCTACACAGATTTCTCTAAAATAAAACTGTTTATTTAGGTGAGTAAAGCACGTTTGTTTATTTACAGAAAGCTTAGAATACAAATATTTAGTCTAAGGGTGAGTTTTCAGTGAAGTTTCTCCAGCACTAAGGCTGGGTGCAGCAGCATTAGCATTAGCCACTAATGCTAGCAGCGCTAGCAGGACGTAAATGCCGCCGGATAGCGCTATACTGAGGACCCCTAAGCGTTACGGTATCCCAGGGCGCCATCAGCTAGCGGTTTGTCCAACGCAGCTTATTTTAACATGGTAAACACACAGAATACAGTCTGATATTCTCACCTCTGAATGGCAAAAGGGCTAGTACTGTGGTTAGCGGCTAACGCTAATGCTAATGTTGCTGCACACAGCTTTAGTGCTGGAGAAACTTACTGAAAACTCACCCTTATAACGCTGTACTTCAGTGGAATGGCTTTACTGATCCTTAATACCTGACTGGTAGAATTCATACATAAGAAGCACTGTCGATTTTTGGGAAAATTACAGGATTTTAAGTGCGTCTTATAGTCCAGAAACTACTGTAAATAAATCACAAGAGTGTGCAGGAGATATCTTGGGGAAAAAAAAAACAATAATAGGATTTATTTAAACAGTAAGTGTTTTATATGCCCAAGGAAAAAAAAAAACTGAATAAATATAAAAATTGGCGATCCACCTGAGTAGACAATTCTATGCCAAGATAGCAATGAACATTTAACTGTCGACGTCTGTCTAGGTTGATTTCAGTCAGTGGAGCTCCTGTGTTTTCTGTTGCCAAGATAAGCAAGCAATACATCAGAAATGTACCTGAACACACCTCATTTCCAGACCACCACACCCATCAGTGTAGATATATTCAGTAGCACTGTTGCTATTTAAACGCGCAGGTAGAAGGTGTGGAAATAGACTATTTAGTGGGGTGTAAGATAGCAATGAGCATCGCAACACACCTTGCTCAGGGTGTAAGATAGGGTCCATATTGTCTGTTATTGTGAAATATAAAAAAGTGCTAGCCCTGTAAAAAAGAAAAGAATATTTTTGTTTTATTCTATAAACTACAGACAACATTTCTTCCAAATTCCAAATAAAAATATTGTCATTTAGAGCATTTATTTGCAGAAAATGAGAAATCACTGAAATAACAAAAAAAAAATGGAGAGCTTTCAGACCTCAAATAATGCAAAGAAAACAAGTTCATATTCATAAAGTTTTAAGAGTTCAGAAATCAATATTTGGTGGAATAACCCTGGTTCGTTTTTAATCACAGTTTTTTATGCATCTTGGCATCATGTTCTCCTCCACCAGTCTTACACGCTGCTTTTGGATAACTTTATGTCTTTACTCCTGGTGCAAAAATTCAAGCAGTTCAGTTTGGTTTGATGGTTTGTGATCATCCATCTTCCTCTTGATTATATTCCAGAGGTTTTCAGTTTGGTAAAATCAAGGAAAAACACCAGAGCTGTATATGCTGTATCTTATATACATGTATACTCAGTCCTGAAAGACAGAGGCAGATATTGGAATGATGCTGATATATAAATATATAATATCCTTTTCCGTGCTATATGTGCACTCTGGAGCTGTGGTGTTCTCAACAAACTGCAAAAAGTGCTGGAATAATATTAAAGAAAAACAAAAGCCTTCCTCAGATGTCTGAATCTAAATACAGGGTCGTAGATATGAACTGTCTTCTATTTACTTTCATTTCCAGTCGCTGATAAGAGAACAGAGAGCCTTTGATGCTGCCCGGATCATTCTGAAGCTGTATTTAATCATGCAGCTTTGGGTTTCTTCTCCAATAATGTGGGAATAGAGAGGAGAGGAGGAGGAGGAGGAAGAGAACGAACCCTTTATTCATCTAATCCTCACACTGACTGACTCACTGACACTGAAAATCCATCACTTCAATTACTCTCAACTTCAGTCATCATTTAACATCTTTCTCTACTTGCAATAATGACTAGGGTTTGAGAGTCATAGGACATCCCATAATACAATATTATGACAATATGTTGCCTACGATAATGATTATATGAAGATACTGTGATTCTGTGATGCTCGATATATCAAAAAACTATACCAGGAAATTATGGATTTATTGGTGTCAGTTTCACTGAATTCCACCAACAATGTTCTTTACCACAGGTTTATCCTATTCATTTACTTATAGCGCCACCGTGTGGAGAATTGAAGCAGTAATTTGGCCACTGCCTTTACTACACTGAAATCAGTTTGAAAGCCAAACAGAATTACTCCAAAAGGGCATGAACAACTCATCCAGAAGGTCACAAAAGAACCCATAACATTATTTAAAGAACTGCAGGTCTCACTCGCCTCAGTTAAGATCAGTGTTAATCAATCAATAATAAGAACTAAGAGACTGGGTGAAAATGGTCTATATGGGAGAGCTCCAAGATAAAAAACACTGCTGACCAAAAAGAGAACACAACCACCCCTCTCACATTTACCAACTAACATCTTGATAAACACATCATTTTAGAAAAAAA
This sequence comes from Astyanax mexicanus, assembly GCF_023375975.1. Taxonomy (NCBI): domain Eukaryota; kingdom Metazoa; phylum Chordata; class Actinopteri; order Characiformes; family Acestrorhamphidae; genus Astyanax; species Astyanax mexicanus. Next base: position 51,436,570 of record NC_064414.1, read on the forward strand.
AAACATCATACTGAATGTAAAACATGGTGGTGGTCAGTGTTGTGCGTGAACGAGTTCAAAAGACCAACGACGAGAACGCGGAGCGAGAGGGAAAGAGATACAGAGAGAGAGAGAGAGAGAGAGAGACCAATGATGGGAGTGAAAGAAAGCGCTGCAATAAAAAAAATGTCTAGTGGAAGTGATGCACGGAGACAGACACCGATTCTCCTTATGAACATTTTCATCACCTGGTAAGAAACCCACAATTACAGTGTCATGAGTAAATGTCTACAATGAGCAGTTTCAAAGAACGTATAGTGATTTCTAGCTTTTAGTGTGAAAAAAAGGATTTATTTGAATATCTCACGAAAAAAGTAAAATGAACAGAACTTTGAACCAGTTCAGAATTAAAATTGTGAACTTTAAACGTGAACTGTTCACTTTGAGCATGTATGAACTGAACTTGAACTAGTTCAGAAAAGCTGTGAACTGGCACAACACTGGTGGTGGTAGTATGAGGGTCTGGGGCTGTTTTGCTGCTTCAGGGCCTGGACAACTTGCTGTAAGCTGTAATAGATGGAATCAGAAATTCTGATGTTTAGCAGACAATCCTGAACAATCCTGAGAATATCTAGGCAGTCTGTAGAGGGCAAATACTTTTTCACAGCACTGTATTATAAAAAAAATGAAATTATATTATACCAGACCCGGGCATTGTACAGCCCGCAGGCCACATCAAAATCTTCCACATCCACACCGAAAACTTGTGTGCATTTAATCGTTGTATTACGGTAGCTGTGTGCACAGCAGAGCTGAAGGAGCAGAGACTTGTGCTTCTCCTGCAGAGACGGAAAATGGAACAGAAACGAGTTTTACAGCTAAATAAATAGGATTTAACCAGGTCTAATCAACTAATACACACCAGAAACACAACTACCTATCTGTAGAACAGTGTAACATTTTAGAAATGTTTGTCCTATAAAATTAGCAAATCTAATGGTTACCAAATAACCGCTAAACATTGTGTAACATTGTTAATTGTATTCATTATGTATGTTTCCAGTAATGATACTAAAACATAAGACAAGAGTTTGGAGTCCTATAAAACAGGAAAATCAAAGGGTTATCAAATCACACCACTACATTTTTTTAAGTTCTCTTTCTCGTGTGTTCCATAGATATGTTTTTTAAGTGATATTTCTGTATCATTTTGGAGTAATGGGACACGAAACTTAAGAAAAATCTATATTCAGTTGTTCATGCAATATTATTATAATACAGGGGTGGGCAATTAAGTTTTCCAAGGGGCCACATGAGAAATTGGAACAGTTTTAGAGGGCCGGACTAATATAGTTACCTCAGTTTAGACTAGATTTCTCTCACTGAAAAAAAAAAAAACTGAGGTAGAGCAAACATACAAATGCATTTATTGCATTTTTTTTTATAAAGTTACATTTATATCGCATCACTGTGATGTTTAATTTACTGTTTTTTACTAAGTTAACCCTCCTATTATATTTGGGTTCAATTTGACCCCATTCAATGTTCAAAGCCTCTGACATTAGTTTTGTGATTCATATTTATCGCCTTCTTTACATTTGATGAAGACGAGTTAAAAAATAAGATGTTTCAAATATATCAGCTTTAATATCTGTTTTATTAGACTGTTTTATTGGCATAAAACATAAGAAATCTCAATATTTCTACACATATTTGTGTAGTAGTAATAATGTTGAGGTCACTTTTTTTCTCTTAATGTCCCTTCGCTCTATCCTGTGACTTAACAACACAATATGTACAATACTTACATAATACTAATAAAACACTTAATGCCAGAACTGCTGATTATTTGTCAAAAAAGCAAATAAACTGGTGAGTAAACTTTGCTAACATGTAAAATGATCTGGAATTAAAATAGTTTTGTGGAGGTTTAAATTGCTGGGATCATATTGACCCAGAGAACAAAGGGTGTTACTAAATTTGAGGATAGCAGGAGGGTTAAAGCGATGCTGGTCTTTGAAATACATGAACTTTTATGTCAGGTTGTGGTGCTATAGTATAGTCCAAACTGAACCATCACATGATCCTTAAATAATTAAATAATCCACCACGTTTTTTTTGTATCATTGTAATGTTTCATTTACAGTTTTTTTTATTAAGTATATGCCTACAGTAAATATGTATTGGAAAGAACTGAGCTAAGTATATTAGTCTGGCTCTCTAAAACCATTAAAATTTATCATGTGGCCCCGTGGGAAAATTAATTGCCCACCCCTGTATTATAATAATATTGTATATATGTAATATTGTATATTATCGTACATAATACAAACATAATAATGTACGGTCCCACTTTATAATAAGTGTCCCTAAGTACTATGTAGTTACACGGTAACAATCCATGTTATTACAGTGTAACTACTGAAGAAGTACCCATTGTTACAGATTAACTACAGAGGAGCAGGTTATGTAATTACACATGTGTATTAAGGTTCATTTTGACTTGTGTAAGTACACATGTGTACCAGGGGGAGTGTACTTACACATTTGTAACAACGTGTGTGTATTCAATCAGCTCTAATTACATACTGGACAATAGCTGTTGGATAAGTTTATACTAAACTAATCACACACACTATTACACATGTGTAAGTACACACACATTGTTACACATGTGTAAGTACACTTACTCTATCACTTGTGTAAGTACACTCACTCTGGTAATTACATAACCTGTTCCTCTGTAGTTAATCTGTAACAATGTGTACTTCATCAGTAGTTACACTGTAGTTACATCGATTGTTACTGTGTAACTACATAGTACTTAGGGACACTTATTATAAAGTGGGACCTAATCTTTGATAATAAATGTGAGTGTAAAGCTAAATGAATAGAAACTTTACTGTTTTGTATTGTATTATATTGTCTCCACGTTTGGAGAGAGAAGGTTTAGGTTTGACGAAAGCAATATTTTATTTTCATTTGGAAATGAAAAACACACTTGACTCAAGTAAATTCAGTGCATTAAGTGCAGGTTATTGCTTCATTCGCACACGCCGGCCTCATTAGACAGACAGCCTTCAAGTTCCCTCGTGCATTAGCTCTTATAGAACCCTGTTTCACTGCTCAATTCTGAAGGACAAGACTGTTTTTTTCATAGATATCATTTCTGTTAGACTCTCAAAACAGCAACAGGCCATCCTGAATTGTTAATACCTTTCTTTGGTTTGCGGGAGCGACAGTTTTCTCTGCTTATCGGGCAGAGAAAACAGAAAACAGTTTTCCCGCAGTGATTAACAGCTAGTTTTTGAGCATTTAAATTTGTTTGAAAGTCTGTGGGGATCTACAGTGATTCTCTGCTTTGTTAACAATCGTGAATCCGGTCCACGAGAGACGACGAGGACGACAAGGTTGTGCTAAATAACGCAGAAATAAAAACCCAGCTTACTTATTCTTCCCTGTAATATTTACAACATGTCAGGGGAGTAAAAATACCACGCCGCTGTTTTAATTTAGGCCTTGTTTTGTCTGAGGAACATCCCGCTTGCTGAGTTATGCATCAGATCAGAATTTATTCCAAGGGAATTTATGTGCAGGCCACACTGCAAGCTCTTCAATATGCCTCCCAATCTACATTCTGAAGTGTGCTCACTCCACTACCCCCCGTGCACTCCAAACCCCTGACTCTGACTGATGCTGGGTCTACGTAATGTGATTGACACTTGGAGAGAGACTCGTTTTGAAGAAGCGTCTGCAGTGTCTGGAAAGGCCTTGGTGCTTAAAAACTGCAGAGTTTTCTTGCATATTTCTGGAAAAGAGGTGAAGGCAATCTGCAGTGGAGCTGGGGAAATATGGAGGACAAGGGCACGTCAATGTCAAGCTCTCTCTAAATAAAACAAACTTGGGGGACTGGGGACTTTTCTTAAAGTCTTGAGTAAACTACACTGAAAAAAATGATGCGTAAAATTTACTTAAAAAAAGTTTCGCAACTTTCTGCATTTAAATTTGCAGATCTGCAGATAAATTTAAGTAACTTCAACTCGGTTTCAAGACTTAAATGTTTCATAGAGAGAACTGAACTTCAGTCAATCCTTTCTTTTATTAAACTTTACTTCATTTATTTTTACTGAATCAATCCTTTCTTTTATTAAACTTTACTTCATTTATTTTTACTGAATCAATCCTTTCTTTTAGTAAACTTTACTTCATTTATTTTTACTGAATCAATCCTTTCTTTTAGTAAACTTTACTTCATTTATTTTTACTGAATCAATCCTTTCTTTTAGTAAACTTTACTTAATTTATTTTTGCTGAATCAATCCTTTCTTTTAGTAAACTTTACTTCATTTATTTTTACTAAATCAATTCTTTCTTTTAGTAAACTTTACTAAAAATATTTTTACTGAATCAATCCTTTCTTTTAGTAACCTTTACTTCATTTACTTTTACTGAATCAATCCTTTCTTTTAGTAAACTTTACTTCATTTATTTTACTGAATCAATCCTTTCTTTTAGTAAACTTTACTTCATTTATTTTTACTGAATCAATCCTTTCTTTTAGTAAACTTTACTTCATTTACTTTTACTGAATCAATCCTTTCTTTTAGTAAACTTTACTTCATTTATTTTACTGAATCAATCCTTTCTTTTAGTAAACTTTACTTCATTTATTTTACTGAATCAATCCTTTCTTTTAGTAAACTTTACTAAAAATATTTTTACTGAATCAATCCTTTCTTTTAGTAAACTTTACTTCATTTACTTTTACTGAATCAATTCTTTCTTTTAGTAAACTTTACTTCATTTATTTTTGCTGAATCAATCCTTTCTTTTAATAAACTTTACTTAATTTATTTTTGCTGAATCAATCCTTTCTTTTAGTAAACTTTACTTCATTTATTTTTACTGAATCAAACCTTTCTTTTAGTAAACTTTACTTCATTTATTTTTACTGAATCAATCCTAAGTGATTCAGTAAACCTAAGTTCGCTAAGTGACGTCAACACCTAATTTGCATAATACATGTTTTTGAAGCTGTAAAAGATTAAGATTGTCGGAGTGAAAAAAGTGTGTAAAAAACACCCCAAATATGTTAGAAATGTTACAAATAAACAACATCTGTTGCTTTTTAAATAGGCCGTCACCTTTTTACAGTAACTTCATTTTTACGTGAATTACATAAATGAGTTTTTTTTTTGCCGTGTTCTTAAATGTTATTGTAAGAGCAGCAGTTAGCCAGAAGTGTTAATTTACGTTTGTTTTTTTTTTAGGGTTTTTGTTTGTTTTATTTTATTATTTTTTTATGTTTTCTGTGTTTTAAGCCTGTCATAGACAAATTGTTCAATGGTTCAATAGATATTTAGCTTTTTACAAAGAGGCAGACACTGTGGAGGAGGTGAGTGACGAGGCTACGTGGTGAATGAGGTGAGAGACTGACTGAGACTGTGTGAGTTAAATTCAATATTTTTTTCGTTTTACACTGAAGACAGTTATATTTACATCCTGATCTGTAAATACGGGGCGGGGTCAGTCAGTGGCGGCTGTGGGCACGATGTTGGTGGAGCAGTGTGTGAGTGTTGTGGGCGGGGCTTACGGCAGCAGACGCTGCAGCGCGGCTGAAGAGAGCGTGTGTTCATCTCAGAGTCGCCAAAAGTCTCCAATAACACCACAAAAACTAGATTTGTCGGCAGTCGCTAAAGGGGCTGAAAATTGGGCTGCTCTCACTGACGCGACTCTGAGATTATGTCACATGCAGCGCAGTGCGCAGTGCCCTAGTGCCTGTAAATTTAATGGTCCAAAGAAGGTTATTTAAAAACCAGGACATTTCCTCACTTTTTGAAAAAAAAACCTGGACAGGACGTGAAATACGGACATGTCCCGGGAATTTGGTCACCCTACACATAAATGATGTAAAAAAAAAATGCCACACATACTGTTTAACATATACATTCA